>NC_060182.1:68046403-68271403 GCF_021184085.1 Oncorhynchus gorbuscha
TACTTTATTATGAAAGCATGCCACAAGTGTGTGTTGGTCTGTGTGTTTCAAGTTTTTATTGTCACGTGCACAAGTACAGTGAAATGTGTGTGTGTTATGCTGGTAGATTTCAAGAGCTCTCGAACTGGTCCTCACTATTTTCAAACCTGTGGCCGAGCAAGGATACTCCAGAGCCCATGTAATTTCCAATTTCCCAATTTCCAACAAATGAACAATAACTGCAACAAGTGTGTACATAGTAACCTATCTCGGTGTGTACACATGTCCTCTAAAACTGGCAGCCCACTATCCACATACATTTTATTGGGTAAAGTAAATCTCTGCCTGAGAGAAAAAAAGGACAAAACTGTGTAGCTGTTGGCAGCAGCCCCTGGCAGTTCTCAGACCACTGTGATTCAAGCTGGCTTCAGTAGTGGAGGAGAGAGCGAGAGGGAGGGGGGCTGGCTGGGTTTATTTATACTGGCCTAGAGGAGAAGCGTTACCTTGGAGGTGGTGGGCTGTGGAGGCCTATACATCTTACCTCCTGGCAGCCAATTTGGCAGGGGGTGGGGTGGGGTGGGGGGGGGGGGGGGGTGCAGCACTGTGTAGGGGGAGACCGTAGAGGGGGCTGTGGTGGGGTGGCTGGGGGGTACGACGAGGGAAGAGGGGCCTACTCTGCTGGGGAGTCAGCCAAAGTGCAGGCCTCCCTTAATGGGTTCTCCACTGCTATGTGATCCCAGCTCGGAGAATTGGAGCAGACACCCTGACTCCTGTCTTCCTTGCTCTCTCTCTGTAGCAATGGCCTGGACTGTGTGAGAGAGGGGGTGGGAGTCATCCTTGGCTTCTGATGCCTCTGACATGAGGAAAGGTGATGGTGACTAAACCACAGCCACTTGTGATTGGAGTTGCACACTTAGTGTAACATGCTCACAGTACATGGAGGGAGGAAGTGCTTCTTGATAACTGGAGCAGCATCTTCTCAGTGAGAAAACTAGCCTGTGAGTCACTTTAGGCTGGATACGCACCTGTTCCAGAAACATCCTGATACAGGACTTAGTCAGAGGAAAGTACTCTGGTCTTTGTGCCGTTGTGCTTTGGTGGGTTAGAGAAAGAACAACGGCACAGAACCACACTGTTCATGCTCTTTCTGGAAGCGGAAACATGGTCAAATAGTTTTATCATCAATTCCCCTCTTTCCACTCTTTTTACGATTTGCATGGGGTTTCGTGGGGGAACTGGGTGTCATTTGTTCACACTAGTAATTGTATATGAAGGTTGTGTTGCAGCACCATATGAAAGGGGCCATGGTCAGTCAGGTTTAGACAGTGGTAGTAGACTGAACTGCAGAGATGTTGTTAACCTGTTTTCTGCCTGTCTGTCCTGAGTGATGACGTAATATACTAAAAGTGCTGAAGATGATCAATGTTCTTTCCATTAGATTTTCATGTCGTGATTTGAAATGCTGCTGCTCTTCAGCCAACAAAATGTTGATTTGATTTTGCGACACACACACACACACACACACACACACACACACACACACACACACACACACACACACACACACACACACACACACACACACACACACACACACACACACACACACACACACACACACACACACACACACACACACACACACACACACACACACACACACACACACACACACACACACACACACACACACACACACACACACACACACACTATAGCAGGGAGAGCTGCGTGATCAGTTGCATGCACCTGGCTGTGTCACATGCACTCTTCCTGAGGTCTGGCATGGGTATAACTGTCTTATGTAATGCTATGAGATCCCTCAGGTACAGATAATGCTATAATAGCTGTTTGTTGTCATCAGATGCATTGCATAGCTTTGCAGAATTGTTTTTTGCATTGAGTGTGCTTAAAATAACAAAGCTCACACGAGGGCCCTACCAAAATATCCTGACATTTCCCCATCTGCAAACCTGAGTGCATGGCTTTATGTGAGTCTACCGTACACAATATGTTATACAATAGATTCAATTATTCCCTGTGAAAAAGGCATTTTGTCAATGTATCACAAATTACTGAGTCAGATCAGCCTTCACTTCCCACACCTTCTCTGTATAACATGGTTACATCTACAGTACTGTCAGCGAGAGGAACTTCAGTCCAAGTCCCCTAATGTTAACAATCTGAGTAAATGTTGTCTCCGGAACCCTGTTTTGTTAGCCAGGGTCATTCCCGTAAGCACCCTTCATCCCGCGCTGTTATTCTTTACAATCTGCACCTCCGCAATGGCTCAGCCTACCTTCCAAAGCTCCCTCTTTGTCCCCAGGCGGCCCCTGGATTCCCTCAGACCCTTTATTACAGCAGCGCCACACGAGGTCTGTCAGACATAGGTTTACTTTACTTACTGCACACTACACAGTACTACACTATACTATATAACACTATACTATACCATACTATAGTACACTACACTACACCATACCACACTGTACTACACCACACAGTACTATACCACACTATACTATACCACACTATACTACACAACACAACACTGCATTGCACTACACTACACCACACTACATTGCACTACACCACACTATACAATATTACACTACACTATACCAAACCCTGCTATACTATACTACACTACACCACACTATACTGCACAACACTGCACTATGCTGTACTACACCATACTATGCGGAACTACACTATACTAAACTATGTTGCACTATACTACACTACACTACGTTATACCACACTATACTGACTCACACTACACTGTTGCACTACATTACACTATACTACACTATACAATACTACACTACACTATACAGCATTATACTACATTACACTATACTGCAATATACTACACTGTACCACACAATACCATACTAAACTATACTACTCTACACTGTACTACCCTATACTACACTGTACTAAACTGCACCACACTATGTTACACTACACTATACTACCTACATTCCACTACAGTTTACCACACTATGCCATACCACACTATACTTCACTACATTATACTACACTATGCTACACTATACTAAACTACGCTGTACTATACTACACTACACTGCACTACACTATGCTGCACTATACTACACTGTACTACACAATACTACACTATTCTACACTAACTAGCCTGCTGATGTAGCTCAGCCTCATTGAGAGACACTATACTAGTACAATCATACAGGCAAGCAAACTACACACTCACAATTATACAGACAGACAGCTTGCGTCATTGCGTGTTGGTATTGACCCCACCTGTTCCGTGTCACCTGGTTGTCAGGCTAAGCGGGGGGCCCTGCTGGCACACAATGTGCTGTCATGAAGCTAATGAGTGTTGAATTAAATATGGGGCACACTGTGTCCCTGAATGGGGACCTAGCTGCCTGAAAAGGAGCTCATCACCAGGTACTTTACGCTGCACTGATTCCCGCTGACGTGTCATAAATATTTATCTGCTGCCGCCTGCCCACTCAAATGAACAGTGTTGACTTGCTGAAATGTTTATCTGTAGCCAATGTTCACCAGGGAGTTTGTGTTTGCAAAACAAACCTAAGTCTGAACCTTAAAGAAGAAATTAGGTTTACAGCAGGGGTTCTTCTGTGAAACACACTGCTTGATGATGTGCACAACAACACAGGGAGGGAGAGACTATGGACCAAGTCATTGTCTGTAAAAACAAGTTACATATACAACACAATGTATATCACTCACTCAACACACTTAAATGTGCAGAACCCCAAAGTCACTGCCATAGAGAGTATTTTAGTGTTCAGTGATTGTTTCAGAGACCAAGACTGTTTAAATTTGGAGTCGGTCCTTGACAGGAACAATCAGTCCCCCCTCCAAATTGAAAATATAAAAAACAACTGAAAATGAATCCCTTCGACCACAAATAGCTTATTGCTAAATTATTTAAGTCTGGCTATGAGCGTTACCAAGAATATAAATGGCTTGAAGTTGGATGGAGGGTGGGATGAGTGAGGAGAGGATGGGGAGTGTATGGTGCAGTGCAGGGGAAAGACGCAACCTTTGGCCTCTTGTCAGAATCAGCCACTTGTGACAGGTCATTGTTACTGAAACGATGTCCTGCTATCCTGAGCAGAGGACTGACCACACACACAAGTACAGAAAGTCTATGGATGAATGTCTGGAAGGCAAACATGCATTCTATTCTATGTTTATGGTTATTCACCGAAACAACATTTCTGTGATTGTCCTTTACTACTATTTACTGTGTTTTACTGTGTAGAAAAACATCAAACCCCCTCATTCCCACTTTCAGAAGACTGTGGTCATCAGCAGTCTTTCTGATGAATCTCTTAATCCTAAAACTCAGTTATAGGTCTCTGTCACACCCTGATCAGTTTCACCTGTCCTTGTTATTGTCTCCACCCCCTCCAGGTGTCGCTTGTTTTCCCCGGTGTATTTATCCCTGTGTTTCCTGTCTCTCTGTGCCAGTTTGACTTGTATGTTGGTCAAGTCAACCAGTGTGGTTTTCCCATACGCCTTTTGCTCTTCTCTTTTTGATAGTTCTCCCGGTTTTGACCCCTGACTGACTCTGGACTACTTTCCCACCTGCCTGCTCATCCTGCCTGCTCATCCTGCCAGCCTGGACCTTGATTCTGCCTGCTCATCCTGCCAGCCCGGACCTTGATTCTGCCTGCTCATCCTGCCTGCACGGACCTTGATTCTGCCTGCTCATCCTGCCTGCTCATCCTGCCTGCCCGGACCTTGATTCTGCCTGCTCATCCTGCCTGCTCATCCTGCCTGCTCATCCTGCCAGCCCGGACCTTGATTCTGCCTGCTCATCCTGCCTGCTCATCCTGCCTGCCCGGACCTTGATTCTGCCTGCTCATCCTGCCTGCTCATCCTGCCTGCCCGGACCTTGATTCTGCCTGCTCATCCTGCCTGCTCATCCTGCCTGCCCGGACCTTGATTCTGCCTGCTCATCCTGCCTGCCCAGACCTTGATTCTGCCTGCTCATCCTGCCTGCTCATCCTGCCTGCCCGGACCTTGATTCTGATGCTCCCTTTAATTCCAGGAGCCTCCTTAATCTACCTGTGTTTATATTGTTATGATTTTCCCATGCAATCCAAAGGAGTTATACCCAGCCTTCTCATAGACGCAGAGGCTTTACATTACCATAGTAACAGACAACTTTGCTCAGTGGTCCCTAATGCTATGATTAGCTGCCATGCATGTATCCATGCTAAACAGAGTGTGGCTCTTGCCAAGATCGAATGGCTGGGCAAGGTGGACCACTGCATGTGCCTTCTCCTTTTCTGTTTTTCTCCCTACCCATAGCACCAGCGGTTTGGCTCGAGGGTTTAGTGAGGGTTCAATGTTATGGAGTAGGCTGAGGATAGTTATTTTCAATCTACACATAATGGGTACATTAGGGTACAGCAGGAGTCAGCAACAAGCTGTCTGTGGGCCAAAACCACCCCGTAAGTGATTCACCCCCCCTCATGTTTTAGTTTAAAAAAAAGTTGTGGTCAATTTGCAGTCTACAAATAATAATAATTTTCCACCCCCCCCCCCCCCCGACAAAGATCTAGTTGCCTACCCCTGGTGTACAGTATGTTACATTTGACATCATATTATTCCCATGCAGCTGTGCTGAAGATGAATATCTTCATGTGTTATTATTGAGGATTGCTGTTATACACTGAAGATGTGACTGTCACTGCGTCGCCTTTGACGAGACACTATATAGCTACTAAAATGTAAGCAATAGGCTTCCATTAGACTGTAATCCCTTTCGCGGTGTTTTTGCCCTAAAATATTTTTTTTCTGCCAGCCCTTTAATTAAATGTAAAGATCTATGCAGTTGATACTGGAGAAGCCATTGTTTTCCCCTCTATCTTACCCATACGCTGGATTGCGCAATCTCTTCCGCTTCCAACCTTCTCTTGGTATTTAAAACAAATACAAAGCAAGAATACAATTTACTTTCCCCATTTCAAAATGTATGGTTATGTCTTCAGAAAGAGACAAAGTAATCCCTTGACTTATTCCACATTTTTTGATGTGTTTCAGCCTGAATTCAAAAGTGATAAAATATATTTTTTCTCTCACCCATCTACACACAATACCACAATGACAAAGTGAAAACATGTTTTCGGAAATGTTAGAAAATGTATCAAATTAAATACAGAAATATCTAATTTACATAAGTATTCAGACCCCTGAGTCAATACATGTCAGAATCATATTTGACAGTGATTACAGCATGAGGCTTTCTGGGTAAGTTTCTAAGTGCTTTCCATACCTGGATTGTGCATCATTTGCCCATTATTCTTTTCAGAATTCTTCAAGCTCTGTCAGAGCGTCCGGCAACACTACCCAGTCCAGAGCATCCGGCGACAGTACCCAGTCCAGAGCGTCCGGCGACACTACCCAGTCCAGAGCGTCCGGCGACACTACCCAGTCCAGAGCGTCCGGCGACACTACCCAGTCCAGAGCGTCCGGCGACACTACCCAGTCCAGAGCGTCCGGCGACACTACCCAGTCCAGAGCGTCCGGCGACAGTACCCAGTCCAGAGCGTCCGGCGACACTACCCAGTCCAGAGCGTCCGCGACAGTACCCAGCGACAGTACCCAGTCCAGAGCGTCCGGCGACAGTACCCAGTCCAGAGCGTCCGGCGACAGTACCCAGTCCAGAGCGTCCGGCGACAGTACCCAGTCCAGAGCGTCCGGCGACAGTACCCAGTCCAGAGCGTCCGGCGACAGTACCCAGTCCAGAGCGTCCGGCGACAGTACCCAGTCCAGAGCGTCCGGCGACAGTACCCAGTCCAGAGCGTCCGGCGACAGTACCCAGTCCAGAGCGTCCGGCGACAGTACCCAGTCCAGAGCGTCCGGCGACAGTACCCAGTCCAGAGCGTCCGGCGACAGTACCCAGTCCAGAGCGTCCGGCGACAGTACCCAGTCCAGAGCGTCCGGCGACACTACCCAGTCCAGAGCGTCCGGCGACACTACCCAGTCCAGAGCGTCCGGCGACACTACCCAGTCCAGAGCGTCCGGCGACACTACCCAGTCCAGAGCGTCCGGCGACACTACCCAGTCCAGAGCGTCCGGCGACACTACCCAGTCCAGAGCGTCCGGCGACACTACCCAGTCCAGAGCGTCCGGCATCACTACCCAGTCCAGAGCGTCCGGCGACAGTACCCAGTCCAGAGCGTCCGGCGACAGTACCCAGTCCAGAGCGTCCGGCGACAGTACCCAGTCCAGAGCGTCCGGCGACAGTTCACAGTCCAGAACCTCCAACGACGGGCCACAGTCCGGGGTCTCCAGCGACGGTCTTCAGCGACGGTCCCTAGTCCGGGGTTGCCAGCAACGGTCCCCAGTCCAGAACCTCCGGTGACGATCCACGCAGCGAGGGTCCCCAGTCCAGAGCCTCTGCTGATGATCCACGGGTCAGTGCTACAAGGGCGGAGGGCTCAGTGTAAAGAAGGGGGGCGGCATCCAGAACCAGAGCCACCACCGAAGTTATATGCCCACCCAGACCCTCCCATATAGGTTAGGTTTGTGGCCGGGAGTCCGCACCTTTGGGGGGGTACTGTCACACCCTGACCTTTGTTATCTTTGTTTTCTTTATTATCTTGGTTAGGTTAGGGTGTGACGAGGGTCATTTGTTTAGTTTTGTATTGTCTGGGTTTCTTTTGTAAAGCTAGGTGTTCATATGTCTATGGTTGCCTAGATTGGTTCTCAATCAGAGGCAGCTGTTTATCATTGTCTCTGATTGGGGACCATATTTAAGTAGCCATATTCCTTGGGTAGTTTGTGGGTTCTTATTCTATGTTTAGTTGTCTGTCTGCACTAGCCATATTAGCTTCACGGTTCGTTTTGTAAAGTTTGTTCAGTGTTCTTTCTTTATTAAATAAGTATGTACGCTTCCCACACTGCGCCTTGGTCTCCTCCGTATGACGACCGTGACACAATCATTGCTAGACAACCATTTTCAGGTCTTGCATAGATTTTCAAGCAGATTTAAGTCAACTGTAATTCGGCCACTCAGAAACATTCACTGTCTTATTGGTAAGCAACTATAGTGTAGATTTGGCCTTGTCATTGCCTGGCTGAAAAGTGAATTAATCTCCCAGTGTCTGGTGGAAAGCAGACTGATACAGGTTTTCCTCTAGGATTCTGCCTGTGCTTAACTAAATCATTTTATTTTTATCATGTAAAACTCCCCAATCCTCAACGATTACAAACATACCCATAACATGATGCAGCCACCACTATGCTTAAACATATGGAGAATGGTACTCAGTAATGTGTTGTCTTGGATTTGCCCCAAACATAACTCTTTGTATTCAGGCCAAAAAGTGAATTGTTTTGCCACATTTGTTTTGCAGTATTACTTTAGTGTCTTGTTGCAAACAGGATGCATGTTTTGGTGTATTTTTATTTTGTACAGTCTTCCTCCTTTTCACACTGTCAATTAGGTTCGTATTGTGGAGTAACTGCAATGTTGTTGATCCATCCTCAGTTTTCTATCACAGCCATTGAACTGTTTGAACTATTTTAAAGTCACCATTGGCCTCATGGGTTGAGGTTTCCTTTCTCTCTGGCAACTGAGTTAGGAGGGACACCTGTATCTGTAGTGACTGGGTTTATTGATGCACCATCCAAATTGTAATTGATAACTTCACCATGCTCAAAGGGATATTCAACGTTAAAATGTTTACACGTCTACCAATAGGTGCCCTTCTTTGCGAGGCATTGGAAAACCTCCCTGCTCATTGTGGTTGAATCTGTGTTTGAAACTCATTGCTTGACTGAGGAACCATACAATTATTTGTGGAGTACATAGATGTGGTAGTCATTCAAAAATCATGTTAAACACTATTATTGCACACAGTTTGAGTCCATGCAATTTATAATGTGACTTGTTAAGCACATTTTTACTCCTGAACTTATTTAGGCTTGTCATAACAAAAGGGGTTGAACACCTATTGATTCAAGACACTTCAGTTAATTTGTAAACATTAAGAAAAACATATTTCCACTTTCACATTATGGGGTTTTGTGTGTAAGCCAGTGACAGCAAATCTCAATCCATTTTAAATTCAGGCTGTAACATAACAAAACGTGGAAAAGGTCAAGGGGTATGAACACTTTCTGAAAGGATGGCCAATTCCTCCACTCACGATGCACTCTTTAAATAGCCTTCCTGCTCATCCTGCCTGCCCCTCGAATTGAGGGGTTATGAGAGGGGTATGCCATAGGACTGACTGCCTTTTATGAAATAAAATGTCAAAAAGCACAGGCCTACCCATTGCTAGCTTAAGATTCGTAAGGAATTAAACAGATCCGATAATATAAAGTGATCTATAACAACGCTTTGGTCCGCAATGCTTTATGCTAAAAGCAGCAAAATAACCTTGAAATTCATGACTCTGATGCATGTGCTGATATCATTGTTTAGTTTCTTTGACATTCTGAGGCTGAGCTGCCACCTCCTATAGCTGAGGAGACAACATTTACTTTGCCTGGGAAGTAATCTAATTCTGTCACTACAAATTGATAAAGCTATTCACTTTCTGTACAATACAAGATGTTTAAACCCAGACAGCTTTTAGGGAAACACTTGTGACCTTCTCTCATTGGGTTAAGATGCCGGGTGGAGATTATAACAGAACATGGCCAAGATGTTCAAACGTTCATAGATGACCAGCAGGGTCAAATAATAATAATGGTGGTTGTAGCAGGTGCAACTGGTCAGCACCTCAGGAGTAAATGTCAGTTGGCTTTTCATAGCTGATCATGCAGAGTTAGAGACAGCAGGTCCGGGACAAGGAGGCACATCCAGTCGTAAGGTAGGCCTAACTTTTTAAAGTTCCATGCTCAGATTCCTAATGACGTCTCAGATTGAATTATTTGCTATCAGGGACAGTTTCACTGCAACCAAGACACACTAATTTGACATTGGAGATATATGATAAGATTAACAATCGGAAAATATTAACAATCGGAAAGTATTCACACCCCTTGACTTTTTCTACATTTTGTTATGTTATAGCTTTATTCGAAAATGGATTAAATAAAAAAATAATCATCAATCTACACACAATACCCCATGATGACAAAGTGAAAACAGGTTTTTAGAAATGTTAGCAAATTTATACAAAAAAGAAAACTGAAATAAATACCTTATTTACAACCAAGCCATGAAGTTGAACTTGGAGACAAGATTGTGTCGAGGCACAGATTTGGGGAATGGTACCAAAACTTTTCTGCAGCATTGAAGGTCCCCAAGAACACAGTGGCCACATCATTCTTAAATGGAAGGAGTTTGTAACCATCAAGACTCTTCCTAGAACCGGCCGCCGGCCAAACCTGAGCAATCAGGGGAGAAGGGCCTTGGTCAGGGAGGTGCCCAAGAACCCAATGGATACTCTGACAGAGCTCCAGAGTGTGTCTGTGATAGAGGAACATTCCAGAAGGACAACCATCTCTGCAGCACTCCACCAATTAGGACTTTATAGTAGAGTGGCCAGACAGAAGCCACTACTCAGTAAAAGGCACATGACATCCTGCTTGGAGTTTGCCAAAAGTCACCTAAAGGACTCTCAGACCATGAGAAACAAGGTTCTCTGGTCTGATGAAACCCAGATTGAACACTTTGGCCTGAATGCCAAGCATCATGTCTGGAGAAAACCTGGCACTGCTCATCACCTGGCCAATACCATGTTTTTCAGTATCAGGGACTGGGAGACTAGTCAGGGTCGAGGGAAAGATGAACGGAGCAATGTACATAGAGATCCTTGATGAAAACCTGCTCCAGAGCGCTCAGGACCTCAGACTGGGGCGAAGGTTCAGCTTTCAAGAGGACAACAACCCTAAACACACAGTCAAGACACTGCTTGAGTGGCTTTGGGACAACTTTATGAATGTCCTTGAGTGGCCCAGCCAGAGCCCGGACTTGAACCCGATCAAACATCTCTGGAGAGACCTGAAAATAGCCATGCAGTGATGTTCCACATCCAACCTGACAGAGCTTGAGAGGATCTGCAGAGAAGAATGGGAGAAACTCCACAAATACAGGTGTGCCAAGCTTGTAGCGTCATATCCAAGAAGACTCGTATCCACGGACACACACACATGTGAATAGTGCCAGACATGCACTCAAACATATACAGTTGGCCTTGCTGTTATGAATTTAGTTGTCATTGATCTCCTTTGTTTTTTGCATAGTTGTTTTTTGTTTTCCTTTGTCTTTTTCTTTTTTCTCTTTCGTTCATTTTCTTGGTTGTTGGTGCATTGGGGGAGGGGGTGGTTCTTAGGGGTGGGGAATGGAATTATTATTATTATATATTTTTTTCTTGGGGGGGGGTTGTGGGCAGGGTCTCGGATGGTTGAAGGACAGCTCTTGGGGTACCATCGGGGGGAACCTTGTGTCGCTCTGTGTGTCGCTCTGAATGGGAGTCTGTTGGATGACTGGTGTGGTGTAGTTGTTGAGCGGCTTCACTGCAAGTATATTGTACAGTTGAAGTCGGAAGTTTTTATACACTTAGGTTGGAGTCATTAAAACTAGCTTTTCAACCACTCCACACATTTTTTGCTTTTTTTTACATACAGATTATTTCACTTATTTCACTCATGTCTGGCACTATCACAATTCCAGTGGGTCAGAAGTGTGCCTTTAAACAGCTTGTAAAATTCCAGACAATTATGTCATGGCTTTAGAAGCTTCTGATAGGCTAATTGACATAATTTGAGTCAAATGGAAGTGTACCTGTGGATGTATTTCAAGGCCTACCTTCTAACTCAGTGCCTCTTTACTTGACATCATGGGATAATCAAAATAAATCAGCCAAGACCTCATAAAAAAAATTGTAGTCCTCCGCAAGTCTGGTTCATCCTTGGGAGCAATTTCCAAACGCCTGAAGGTACCTCGTTCATCTGTACTAACAATAATACGCAAGTCTAGGTTGATGAGGGAAGAAAACGATTGAATCAATTTTAGAATAAAGCTGTAACCTAACAACATTTGGAAAAAGTCAAGGGGTCTGAATACTTTCCGAAGGCACTGTATGTTGAGAATACAGTATATAAATGCACAATGTGAAAAACAGTATACAAGAAACTAGAAGTGTCCATTATTTGATGTCTCTATATATTGTAAATGGGACAGCAGCGTTGGCTGTGTGTGTGTGAATGTGTGTGTACAGTATGTGTATTTGTTTATGAGTATGGGCGCATGTGTGTGTGTGTGAGTGTGCATGTATACAGTATATGAGTACAGGAGTCTGCGTTTGTATGAGGTGTGTGTGTGTGTGTTTTGTGTGAGTAAATATGCGTGCAAAAAAGTCTCAAGGTATAGGACAGAGTACAGGGCAGGTAAAATGCTATTGATGGCTGTTCAACAGTCTGATGGCCTAGCGATAGAAGGTGTTTCCAAACATGTACCGTCTGCCAGACGGTAGCTGAGTGAACAGTCCATGGTCCGGGTGGCTGAGGTCCTTAATGATCTTCTTCCTTCGACACGGAGTGCCGTAAATGTCCTGGAGAGCAGGCAAGGTGCCCCCTATGATGCGTTGGGCTGACTGGCAGTGCAGTTGCTGTACCAGGAAGTGATGCAGCCCGACAGAATGCTCTCAATGGTGCATTGGTTCATGAGGGTCTTATGGACCATGCCGAAGTTCTTCAAGAAGACGGCGCTGTTGAAGGCACTCTTGTGCCTTCTTCACCCCGGTGTCGATGTGATGGAACTATTTCAGGTCTTCAGTGATGTGCATGCTGAGGAACTTAAAGCTTTTGACCCTTCCTACTGTGGCCCCGTTGATGTGGATGGGGGCGTTCTCTCCTCTAGACCCCGATCAGCTCCTTGGTTTTGTTGATGTTGAGGGAGAGGTTATTGTCCTGGCACCACACCACCAGTGCTCTAACCACCTCCCTGTAGACTGTCTTGTTGTTGTCTGCAGGGTAGGTTACTTTCTAAATGTAATCCATTACAGTTACTATTACCTGTCCAAAATTGTAATCAGCAACGTAACTTTTGAATTACCCAAACTCAGAAACGTCATCTGATTAAATTCAGTAACTTTTAGATTACTTTCCTCTAAAGAAGCATTAGAAGACACAAATGTATATTACTTATTGAACCACATCTGTTGCAGGATAAATCAGTTAAAGTATACATAGCCAGTCATACTATATGGATGTTCAATTGTACTTTATGGGTTGGTTATGTAGGCTTCTTCTAACTCACACGTGTTCTACTACATATAATAATACAATTCAATTATATCTTTACATATCTTTAAATGTTTACATTTTTTTGCTTTACTCATCTTATATGTGTATATACTGTATTCTATTCTACTGTATTTTAGTCTATGCCACTCCGACATTGCTACATCCACTTTTGGACTTGTAAATTATATATACAGTTGAACTAAGCTAATGAGACATTTATAAGTTCTATTCTTCAAGAATCAATGGTTATATATACAGTGGGGAGAACAAGTATTTGATACACTGACGATTTAGCAAGTTTTCCTACTTACAAAGCATGTAGAGGTCTGTACACTTCAACTGTGAGAGACGGAATCTAAAACAAAAATCCTGAAAATCACATTGTATGATTTTTAAGTAATTAATTAGCATTTTATTGCATGACATAAGTATTGTATGACATAAGTATTGACATGACATAAGTATTTAACCATCTTAAATAAACATGCCCCATTCAAGAAATTTAGAACCAGGAACAGATATAGCCCTTGGTTCTCCCCAGACCTGACTGCCCTTAACCAACACAAAAACATCCTATGGCGTTCTGCATTAGCATCGAACAGCCCCCGTGATATGCAGCTGTTCAGGGAAGCTAGAAACCGTTATACACAGGCAGTTAGAAAAGCCAAGGCTAGCTTTTTCAAGCAGAAATTGACTTCCTGCAACACTAACTCAAAAAAGTTCTGGGACACTGTAAAGTCCATAGAGAATAAGAACACCTCCTCCCAGCTGCCCACTGCACTGAAGATAGGAAACACTGTCACCACTGATAAATCCACCATAATTGAGAATTTCAATAAGCATTTTTCTACGGTTGGCCATGCTTTCCTTCGCTTGCTTGGGTACAGGAACAACGGTGGACATCTTGAAGCATGTGGGGACAACAGACTGGGAGAGATTGAATGTCCGAAAACATTCCAGCCAGCTGGTCTGCTCGTGCTCTGAGGACATGGCTAGGGATGCCGGTCCGGGCAAAGCCTTGCAAAAGTTAACACGCTTGAAAGTCTTACGTCGGCTACAGAGGTTGAGAGCCCACAATCATCCTGAGCAGCAGGGGCCCGCAGCGGTCAAAACATTTGTTTAGCTTGTTTACTGACCAAGGTCAGGTCACACGTCACTATGGACTTAATATGAGACGGTTTCCAGGACCACTAAGTTAACTTACACTGATTGGTGGAATTTACTTCAAGCATTAATTTGTTTTTATTATATTCTGTCCATAGCAAGGCATTAAAAATATCATTGTAATGTCAAATAGAAAACTATTGTAAGTCCTGCCACATGTTTATGGCTATGATATCATTCCAATGGGGGTTTCAAAAGAGGGGAAACATATTTTTGGGTTAACCAGTGGAACCAATGGAATATCACAGTCCAACTCTGGAATACATTAGATTGAATTTGAATGCAAAGAAGGACTCTTTCCACTTTCGAGTGAAAACAATTAAGTTCGTTGTGTGCTGTGAAGTGTTCTGATGACAGACTGACATTCTTTAATACATGGAGGATCTGTTAAAGGAAGGATCATGCTTATTAAACTGACAGGCAGAAGCTGATGATTTCTGCTTTGGGTCCGAAAGCGGCAGCCAGATAATCTTGGGGAAAAACAGTCCCTGTTTATTTGAACCAATAGTTCCAGCGATATTCTAAGACCATTGAACACTGTTGTGGAAACTGACACTGTATGTTTTGTATTTTAAACCTCATAACTACATTTGTTACAAAGTCATATGACTTTTTCAAATGTCACCTTTCATTACATTTTTCTGACATTTCCTTCCATTCTAATGTTTGTCAAAGTGAAACTTTGGTAGTTTTTGATATTCAGGAGTGCCTCCATTGAAAAGACTGAATGAAAACTTCCCAGACTCAATGTTCCACTGTATTGTTAGGGATGGCACTGGACAGTAGAACATATTCTTTATGCATGACATCTTTCTGCCCAATCTCTCTGACGGCTTCTGTGTACAGTCACCTCACTATGGTTACTACTTCATCTACTGAACAGTCTTTTTAACATGCCTGTCAGGACTCTGGCAGAGGGAGAGAGATTATTTACAGCACAGAGCGGTAGCTGGTAGCAGGGGGAGGGAAGGCCGGTGTGGGAGGTCATTCTGTGGATGTGTGTTTGTGCAAAATACAAAGAACTCGAGCTGAAAAAAAGGTTGCTCGTACAAGTTTTGTTTTCCTGTCAGAAATCAAATTCAGCAGTCCTGGGGCCTTGGGCTAGGGGGAGGAGTGGGTGAATGGGGTGAAAGGGACTCTGTCAATGGGAGATTTCTGGGGTGAGTCTGGGGAGTGTGGGAGGGGGGGGCAGGCAGTTGAGGGATCAGGCGACTAGCTTTGCTGAACTGGAGGCACATACTGCGGCTACTCAATGTCTCCTCGCATGTGGCCCCCACCCACACCCCACCCCCTCCAAGCTCCCAATGTTGTCAGAGCAGAGAGAGACTAAAGCGGTACAGAACGTCTCCAGCCTGCTCTGAATTAACACATTTCAAAACAAGCCTCCCTCAGAGTTCACCCACAGTGCTCATTCCTGCAGGCTCCAGACCGAAGCCCAGCACAGCAGAGCTCAGCGTGTGGAGGCTACATGCACCACTGGCTGTGGGGATGGGGATACTGGGAGAGGGGGAGCAGTGGAGAGGAGCAACTCTCTATAAAAACATGTATGTGAAATGTAGATGTACAGCATATATCAGTATTTTGTAGACGGAGGTGAGAAATAGGGGGTTGCCTGATATGAAAATAGGGTCGTTGGAGAATTTATTTATTTATTATAATATCGTCTTTGTATCTCAAAACCACTGTAATGTGGTTAACTCTAAAAATCTGAATGAAAATGATTCAAATCTAAAACATATAATTCAACCAGAGAACGCCCTTGGATCATGGGAAAAGCACTTGAATCATTCCCACGGTGAATGACTAGGCCTGCTACACTATGAATCCACACACTATAGCAGAGACTTTGACGCAATTGATATGGTGAAAACAATGTGTGGGGAGGCAGTGTTATCTGACTTTTGTCAGATAACACTGTTAAACAAAGAATATTTGCTCTGACTGAAGGACTCAAAAACTCCCACGTTTATGCTCTCCAAATGGACATTAGCTGTGAGGGCCACGATGCCAATGCATTCATTGACTTTTGTTCGCTATACATGTCGGGGAATGCTATTATGAGTGTGTCTCCCTCTGCCATATGAATGCATTAGATTTGTGTGTATTTAGATTTGTGTGTATTAGGTATTTGTTGTGAAATTGTTAGATATTACTTGCTAGATGTTGCTGCATTGTCGGAACTAGAAGCACAAGCATTTCACTTAGCATCTGCTAAACACGTGTATGTGACCAATAACATTTTATTTGATTTATGAGACACAGAGAGCAACTGGGGGCAAAAGAGCTGAGCACAGAACTCAGAGATACACTGAGTGTACAAAACATTAAGGATATCTGCTCTTTCCATGACATAGACTGACCAGGGGAATCCAGGTGAAAGCTATGATCCCTTATTGACGTCACTTGTTAAATCCACTTCAATCAGTGTAGATGAAGGGGAGGAGACAGGTTATTGATTACCCCCTTTTCCCCCCCAATTTTCACCTAAAATGACAGACTCAAATCTAACTGCCTGTAGCTCAGGCCCCGAAGCAAGGATATGCATATTCTTGGTAACATTTGAAAGGAAACACTTTGAAGTTTGTGGAAATGTGACAGGAATGTAGTAGAATATAACACAATAGATCTGGTAAAACATAATACAAAGAAAAAAACAACCGTTCTTTTGTGTTAGACTGATCTAATGAACCATTGCATTTCTGTTCAAAATGTTGTATCAACACTGCCCAAATGTGCCTAATTTGTTTATTAATAACTTTTCATGTTCAAAATTGTGCACTCTCCTCAAACAATAGCATGCCATTCTTTCACTGTAATAGCTACTGTAAATTGGACGGTGCAGTTAGATTAACAAGAATTTAAGCTTTCTGCCAATATCAGATATGTCTATGTCCTGGGAAATGTTCTTGTTACTTACAATCTCATGCTAATTGCATTAGCCTACGTTAGCGCAACCGTCCTATGGAAGAGACACTGATCCTGAAGAAGTTTTCAAGAAGGATTTTTAAGCTTCGATACAATTGAGACATGCGCTGTGTATGTATGCCATTCAGAGGTTGAATGGGCAAGACCATATTTAAGTAACTTTGATTGGGATATGGTAGGAGGGGTGCAACTCAGGAAGGGGTCCTTAATGTTTTGTACACTCAGTGTATTCTGCAGCAGGTAACTTCGATTGTAAACTACATCAAACCACATCCACTGCGCACACACCTGTTAGCAAAATATGGGAGATATGTGGAGATATGGGATCAGAGTATGACAATGTTCTATTTCATACCAAAGTTTGGTGGTTATCGAGGAGGAGTGTTAAAAAGATTTTTCACACTGAGAGAGGAACTTGGTTGACTTATGGTGGCCTACATTTCCCCAGCTCATAACTGTGTGTAGCTGGATTCAGTGCTCTCGTGTGCATTAAAGCCAAATATTGATCCAGGTTGGATGTGACAACAGAGGTGAGATGCGCTCTGTTGACCACACCCCTTGACTTTGAGAAAGTCAGACGTGACGTGCATCCAGCAACCCATCTCATTAGTAGCCCCACACTAAAATGATGTGATCGTGAGTCATGAAGACAATCAGAAATAATGTTAGAATGTTTTTCAAATGACTGCCATAGCCCCAAATAAAAAAATCTAACATTGAGTGTTAATTACATAATTTTGGTTGGTTGGGGTCACACTTTTCACATGGTTGGGGTCCCAAGATTATTCAGATATCAAAATGGGTTCGTGGGCCAAAAAAGTTTGGGAACCCCTGGTCTACAGAGTTGTGGAAGTACGAAGAAGAAATAGAAGACGTCCAAGGGTTGTCTAATTCTCATACATAGTCTAAGACTTTTCTGTGAACCTGAGATAGTATCTGTCTCTTATATAAGAGCAAATGTACTGCTTTCCTATCCAGGTATTCAAGTTCAATATTATAACCCTTTTTGCTTCCAGGTACAACCCTTTTGGTTCCAGGTAGAACCCTTTTGGGGTCCATGTTAGAACCCTTTTTGGTTCCAGGTACAACCCTTTTGGTTCCAGGTAGAACCCTTTTGGGGTCCATGTTAGAACCCTTTTTGCTTCCAGGTACAACCCTTCTTGGTTCAAGGTAGAACCCTTGTTGGTTCCAGATAAACTCTTTCTTCCTGGAACCCAAAAGGGTTGTACCTGGAACCAAAAATGGGTATCCTATGGGGACAGCCGAAGAACCCTTTTGGAAGCCTTTATTCTAAGAGTGCAGACTGCCTTGGGTGAAATATTGATGAGTGGGGCCTGTGGCTGGGGCTGTGACTGCATGTGCCCTATCCAAACCCAGGGTGTTGGGGGTCTGGATGAAGAGCATGTGTGCTGCCTACAGCCCAGCCCCACATCAATCTTTCATGGCAACACACAGACGCGACATCATGATCTATTATCATCTCTTTGACCTCCCTGTATTGTCTTGTTCCTGGCACTTGTGTTGTCCTCAGACTGACGTAAGCCACAGACACGGCTGAGAAGGCGTATAGGATTTATTGCATGGAGCTCAGGCACTATAGATCGCATACAGTACATGTATAAGTCATCATAATACAATGGAATTATGTAAGTGTACTGAAATTTCAGAACATTTATAATTGTTATTACAGTAGGTACTTATGCAGACAAAAACACCATGAAAACATATCAGAATGGGTCAGAGGAGGTATAATTCTTAAAATATATCTACAGGGGCAACATGATACCTGCCTAACACATGATTTGTCCACATCACTGCAACAACAAAGCACTTACAGTAAAATGATTCATTCCACCAGTTTATATTAGCAAATTTAGGGTGGCAAATCTAAATATCCTTGTATGTATAACAATAGATACTTAAAATTTAGCCACATAGTCTACATGCAATATATATATGTTTTATTCTTACGTAACACTTATGTAGAAATCTGCACACACATATCTAGGTTCTTATTCATTTATCTAATATATTGAATTCTACTGTGGCATAATACTTTGATGGAGTTTACACCCAACTTCTATAAACACTTAGGAGGGATATATGTAACATGAATTGCTACATTATATATTTATAAATCTGGAGGGATGAGGTCTCTTTTTCAAATGTAAGAAATGTGCTACAGTTGAACTCGGAAGTTTACAGACACTTAGGTTGGAGTCATTAAAACTTGTTTTTCAACCACTCCACAAATTTCTTATTTACAAACTATAGTTTTGGCAAGTCGGTTAAGACATCTACTTTGTGCATGACACCAGTAATTTTTCCAACAATTGTTTACAGACAGAATATTTCACTTATAATTCACTGTATTACAATTCCAGTGGGTCAGAAGTTTACATACACTAAGTTGACTGGAAAATTCCAGAAAATGATGTCATGGCTTTAGAAGCTTCTGTTAGGCTAATTGACATCATTTAAGTCAATTGGAGGTGTACCCGTGGATGTATGTGAAGGCCTACCTTTAAATTCAGTGCCTATTTGCTTGACATCATCGGAAAATCAAAAGAAATCAGCCAAGACCTCAGAAAAAAAATTGTAGACCTACACAAGTCTGGTTCATCCTTGGGAGCAATTTCCAAATGCCTGAAGGTACCACATTCATCTGTACAAACAATAGTACGCAAGTATAAACAGCATGGGACCACGCAGCCGTCATACTGCGTGGGACCACGCAGTCGTCATACCGCTCAGGAAGGAGCATATCAATACCAGAACAACAGCAAAGGACCGTGTGAAGATGCCGGAGGAAACAGGTACCAAAGTCTCTGTATCCACAGTAAAACAAGTCCTATATCGGCATAACCTGAAAGGCCGCTCAGCAAGGAAGAAGCCACTGCTCCATAAAATATTGTACTTTTTGTACAAGTGTCCTTTGGTCTGACGAAATAAAAATAGAAGTGTTTGGCCATAATGACCATCGTTATGTTTGGAGGAAAAAGGGGGAGGATGGCAAGCCAAAGAACACCATCCCAACCGTGAAGCACGGGGGTGGCAGCATAATGCTGTTGGGTTGCTTTGCTGCAGGAGGGACTGGTGCACTTCACAAAATAGATGGCATCATACAAAATAGATGGCATCATGAGGAGGGAAAATTATGTGGATATATTGAAGCAACATCTCAAGACATCAGTCAGGAAGTTAAAGCTTGGTCGCAAATGGGTCTGCCAAATGGACAACGACCCTGAGCATACTTCCAAAGTGGCAAAATGGCTTAAGGACAACAAAGTCAAGGTATTGGAGTGGTCACAAAGCCCGGACCTGAATCCTACAGAAAATGTGTGGGCAGAACTGAAACGTGTGTGCGAGCAAGGAGGCCTACAAACCTGACTCAGTTACACCAGCTCTGTCAGGAGCAATGGGACAAAATTCATCCGACTTATTGTGGGAAGCTTGTGGAAGGCTACCCACAATGTTTGACCCAAGTTAAACAATTTAAAGGAAATGTCCCAAATACTAATTGAGTGCATGTAAACTTCTGACCCACTGGGAACTTGTTCTCAACAAGCCTACCTGGTTAAATAAAGGTGTTCTCAACAAGCCTACCTGGTTAAATAAAGGTGTTCTCAACAAGCCTACCTGGTTAAATAAAGGTGTTCTCAACAAGCCTACCTGGTTAAATAAAGGTGTTCTCAACAAGCCTACCTGGTTAAATAAAGGTGTTCTCAACAAGCCTACCTGGTTAAATAAAGGTGTTCTCAACAAGCCTACCTGGTTAAATAAAGGTGAAATAAAAAAAGATATAAAAAAATGTGGTGAAAGAAATTAAAGCTGAAATAATTTATTATCTCTACTATTATTCTGACATTTCACATTCTTAAAATAAAGTGGTGATCCTAACTGGCCTAAGACAAGGTATTTTTACTATGATTAAATGTCAGGAATTGTGAAAAACTGAGTTTAAATGTATTTGGCTAAGGTGTATGTAAACTTCCGACTTCAACTGTATAGCCAGTGCAATAAAATGATACAATTAACAAACACGATTCAGTTATCTATCACAAAAAGTGATTTATACAATCAACAATCAGTTTAGCTAATTATAATAATAGTAATCTATTGACATAAGTATCAATATAAGTCATATGGCTGGTACCTACCAAGCAAAACTATTCACTGTTGTGTACATACCTTTTATAGTGCATTGGATTACTGCAGTCCATTAGTGGGTGCTCTGTTTGAAAGCACAAATCACAAGATTTTATGCCGCATTAAGTAATTCTCCTCTGAGCTTGACAGAGATCTTGTAGTTTAGGGGCTTCAGTGTTAACCCATAGGAGCAGTCTAAGGAGAGGTCCTGACTTGGGTTATTCTCAAAGCTGCACTGGTGAATCAAAATAGCAGAAAATAAAAAAACCTCCACTTTGGCGATCTGGTCACCGATACATCGCCTCTTCCCTGCTGAGAATATCAACACACTGTTGGTCAGGTCCTTGTCAAGGGTACCATTTTCATCGAGGAACCGTAAGGGGTCAAAAAGATGTGGGTCCTTCCACTTTAAAGGGTTGTGGTTGACAGACCACTGGTTAATGAAGACCACTGTGTCTTTGGGGATGTGGAAGCCTTCGATGGTGACATCTGATGTGGTGGAGTGTGGGATGGTGAGGGGTACAAAGCTGGTATAGCGCATGGTCTCATAGATAACAGCATCTAGGTAAGCCAGGCTGGCTTTGTCCTCAATACAGGGCAGCCTGTCACGGCCTACCACTTTGTCAATCTGCTCCTGCAGTCTGGTTTGGATGTTGGGGTATTTTGCCAATAAAAGGAGCATCCAATGAAGGCAAGTTGACACAGTATCCAGTCCCGCACCAATCAGATCGGACACAGTCCCTTCTGTGTGGGCCTCCGTCAACCCGGTATCATGGCCTGCCTTGTCAATTACCTGAATAATGGCATCACTCATGTCCCGGGTCACTTCAGGGTCAAACGTCTCCCTGTGCTCCACCACCTTGTCTCTCACAAAGGTGAAAAACTCTTTATTGAGGTCTTTGAAGCTCTGGTAGACACTGCGGACAGGATTTGGGAAATATTGAAGCCAGGGCATGACATCGACCAAGCTGCCAGCTCCCACCGTCTCTCCAAACCTGTCCACACTGCCCAGAAGGGTTCTAAACTCCATGTCATCATGGCCGTAACGCTTTCCAAAGCACAGTGCACAGATTACATTTGCAGCAGCTACTGTCAGTTCGTGAGCAGGGTTGAAAAACTGTCCATCAGCACTGAGTTTGAGGAAAGCTTCAATGAGCTCAGTAGCCTCTGCAACAACGTGCTGTTCAAATGCTTTTTTGGTCTGGCTGTTGGCAGAGTAGAAAGCTCTAATGGTGGACTGAGCGATCTTCCGGTGGGTCCTCCACTGTTTGCTGTAGTTAGAGAATGTCATGCTGTTACCACCAGACACTGACTGAAAAGACACAAAGTTGGGTCTGCCTGCAAACTCTGTGCTGTGTTGCACCAAGGCTTCTTGTATGGCTGTGTCTCCATTGAGCACCACTATGTTGTTGCAGCCCAGTCGTATCTGATACACGTTGCCGTACTTCTTTGCCAGCTTGGAGAAGGTGATATGAGGCATCTGCCCCAGCTGCATGGCATTGCCCACCACCGGCCAGGCAAAGGGTCCTGGCAGCCTTCTCTTGAGTCTGAGATTCCTGACCCATAGACAGGCTTCTAGACAGAAGAGGAAAACAAAGGAGGCGACCAGAGCTGGCTGGACCTGTCCACTCCACTCTCTGATGATGCTGCTGCCCTTCACCCCAAACTCTGTGTCCAGCAGTGCCATGGTGCTGAGATGTTCTAATTCTGGTACTCAATCCTTCAAATTCTGAGAGGGATCCCACTTTTATTTTGTTGAATGCTATTCCTGGTAACCGGATTTTTAAAATAGGTCCTCCTCTCCACCTAAATTCCAAATAAACGAAATAATAATGCTGTCTGTTTTTAAGTATGGTCAGTCCTGCATGATCATCCCAAAAACGAAGAAAATGAATTGAGACAACGAGAAGGTTTTCAGCACCTCTCACACTACGGTGTCTGTCTCCTCCTCCTCCGTGCTGGCTTGTGAACAGGCTTGATCAGGTTGAGTGGTTAGTAGTAGTGCAGTCGCTGTCCGTCTTCAGATGACCACATTAGAGGAATGCAGATTTCAGTCTTGACACTCTCCCTTATATCTCCTCTGTGGGAGGGTTCAGGGACTTAAAACTCCTATTCGGGTTTTTTTTATGCGCCGAAGTGCTCGTTCCTGCGGAGTCTTTCTTTTCCCTAACACTCAATGCCACGGTGAGACAAAAAGGAAAGCAGAAACCATTCAGGCCCGCCTGAACCTAGGACTAAAGCAGAAGGAGTTTAGATTTAGTGGGCCAGAGACTCTAAAAGACTGGGCTGCACTACCTTTAAACACAATACAGGTACCACAGGGGAGAATTTTAGAACATGGTGTAGTAGTTAGGGTTCAAACTTTCAGTCACACAGACCACCATAGCTAAACTCACCACAGCTAAACTCACCATAGTTAAACTCACCACAGCTAAACTCACCATAGTTAAACTCAACATAGTTAAACTCACCATAGCTAAACTCACCATAGCTAAACTCACCACAGCTAAACTCACCATAGTTAAACTCACCATAGCTAAACTCACCATAGCTAAACTTACCATAGCTAAACTCACCATAGCTAAACTCACCATAGCTAAACTCACCACAGCTAAACTCACCATAGTTAAACTCACCATAGTTAAACTCACCACAGCTAAACTCACCATAGTTAAACTCAACATAGTTAAACTCACCATAGCTAAACTCACCATAGCTAAACTCACCACAGCTAAACTCACCATAGTTAAACTCACCATAGCTAAACTCACCATAGCTAAACTTACCATAGCTAAACTCACCATAGCTAAACTCACCATAGCTAAACTTACCATAGCTAAACTCACCATAGCTAAACTCACCACAGCTAAACTCACCATAGTTAAACTCACCATAGCTAAACTCACCATAGCTAAACTTACCATAGCTAAACTCACCATAGCTAAACTCACCATAGTTAAACTCAGGGAACACTGATTGGTCCGGTTATATTCTGAAAATTGCTTGATTGCCTCTCTATAGGAACGATTCCAGACTGAAATATAGTGTATGTAAAGCAACGTCTCAGTGAAGCACCCAGGCCAAGGCAGGACTACTTGTAACTTTGGAAGGAGCTTTCTTATGTCTGTTGAAAACTAATGTGTGCCTTTTTTTATGACATTATAAAAAAAATTGTATCTGTTATTTTCAGCCTAACTCTAAACACTACTAGGAATAGAATCCAAGATATGACCATGAAAGCTCTGGGTTTTGGATCTTATCACAGAATAGATACACATTGTACAATATTATTTTATATGTTCTATAAAAGTATATACAGTATTTACCAGAGCTTTTTTTCTTCTTTAGCATAATGGTCCTTTATACATAGTAAATGAGATAATGTAGGTCTTAGGCTGGTGGCTATATCAAAATAGTATAAAAGTGAGTTAAAAACAGGGACCTCTGGCAATAACGCTAGTCATAAGGCTTTTCAGAGGAACATATCAAAGTTGTCCTATTTGGGTTTTAAATCTATTCAGCAGGATTTGAACTACTATGGAGTTCTGTACTCTAATGGACCACTGATAGTAATGCTGCAAGGAGCGATTCTTCTCTTGTGTCATGTATTGTTGCTGAACCAGATCACAATTCAAATACATTTGATAATAATAAATAAATAGTTAGGTGGGTGCTTATATTTGTCTGACTTCTCACATGCACAAGTTTGTTATACACGCATGTGTGAATTGTACGTCTTTTTATGCATATCCCAACTCGCCGTTATCAATGGCGACCCTGGAGCAAGTCAGGTCAAGTGCCTTGCTCAAGGGCGGAGAGACAGATTTTTCACAGCGCTCTAAACGCTAGGCTACCTGACACCTGATGTGTTTCTGACAGTTTGGATGAGAGAACATGCAAGACTGGTGGAGATTAGCTATAAAACATAATGAGCGTTAACACCAAAGACTAGTTTGCAGTTTTATTATACGTGATCACATGTTTATTGCATTTAAAATGTACCTTAGAGTGTGTATTTCCTTAATAATCTTTATTTTGGAATATGTTATGCACCAGCTGATATTCATTGCACTTTACGTGGAGTGTGTCACTACAAAAAACAACACATTGCAATGGACAGGAGACTGCACTCCTTCCAATGATGAGATGCTTAATGGGTTAATCAATGACAAGCAAGAGAGAAGCAGAATCCGTCACTATCAACCCCCGACTGTTTAAAACGTTGCTTTATTCATTCCAGATATCTGATTTTTCAAGCATATAATTTGTTTATTTAAAAAAAAAAAAATTCAACACAGTATTTTCTACGATGAATCCTTTCCTGGACATTCAACGCATGCTGTAGTTGAGTTTCTTGGTTTGAGAGAGGCAGAGATTCTGAACACTATTTCATCCATTCCTGAATACGTGCTCTTTGACAAAGGTGAAATGACATCCATATAGATTTCAGACCCTTGAGGTGTAAACAGACATGCATTTGTTTAAATACATACAGACTTGAAAATTCCATTGATTTGTGTAGTAGTATTGTATTTAGTGACAGTTAGTTTGGATATGAAGGGATGGGTTGTGTCGCCGGAGTGCCTGTTCAGTTGATTTCTAAGGAGATCAATGCAGTCAGTGTCTGGAGTTGGTCATCTCCCATGTATTCATCAGCATTATCAATCCCACAATTCCAAAGCCACCTCTCCATTGAAACACCTCCTAACTTGGTTGGGGACACTGAGCTTGAAGTTACACAGAGGTACCAATGCTGTTATCTCTGAATTGTCTTCACACTGTAGGCTATAGCATATAGATAACTTGATTTCCCTTTAGCAGTTTGTCAGCATTTGTTATCTTCCGACAGCATTTCAATGTGCTCATATTCATGGTGTACAGTAGATAGTGGATTGGATTATAATACAAATCATTTTCATACCTGAAATATATCTATACAAATATTTTGTGACTGCTTTATGTGAAAAGGTTAACTACATTGATACATCACCATCTTGATGTGAGGAATTCCGAAAAGTCCTCAACACGAAACAAATTGTGGTTCCTTGGGTGTGACGACAACATTCATAAACACTCACAAGCATATTACACTATGATATAACCTTCCATTGACTTTTGAGTGATATTCTAGTTTCATACACATATTTTCATACGTTAACATGCTGAATACTGTTTATGAATTAAGCTCAACACTCAAAATGTATATAAAACAAAAGTATACTTCCTTACAGAATATGATCAGGTACATAGTTTGAAAGCCTGTTCAACTCCATTGACCCCACGACCTGACCCCTGGCCCCCAACAAAGGAGATTCATCTCTACCTAGCAAACTTTCCATTACTGTAATCATACTTTCAATTCTGTATCAACAACATTGCAAACATATTCAATTGTGTTCAGATATTAATTAAATATTAAATATGAAATATTACACTCTTCAACAACAGCATTCAGTGCAGGTTTGCTTATACTCACTGTAAAATGTAATTGATTGGCAATGTTGCCCACAATAATGGGATGAGATTTTTATGCTGGGGACACCAGACCGAGCAGCTTCCCCCTGAGCTTGGTTGTGATGGTGTAGTGGAGAGGCTTCAGTGTGAGCCCATAGGAACAGTCAAGGGTCAGGGCCTCTGATGGGTTGCTCTCAAAGGTACACTGGTGAAGCAAGACGGCTGTAAATAAAAATGTTTCCACCTTGGCAATCTGGTCGCCAATACATCGTCTCTTACCAGTAGAGAAGATCATGACGCTGTTGGTCAGGTCCTTGTCAAGGGCACCATTTTCATTGAGGAAACGTGAGGGGTCAAAGAGATGTGGGTCCTTCCACTTTAAAGGGTTGTGGTTGACGGACCACTGGTTGATGAAGACCACTGTGTCTTTGGGGATGTGGAAGCCTTCGATGGTGACATCTGAGGTGGTGGAGTGTGGGATGGTGAGGGGTACAAAGCTGGTATAGCGCATGGTCTCATAGATAACAGCATCTAGGTAAGACAGGCTGGCTTTGTCCTCAATACAGGGCAGCCTGTCACGGCCTACCACTTTGTCAATCTGCTCCTGCAGCCTGGTTTGGATGTTGGGGTATTTAATCAAAAGCAGGAGAATCCATTGGAAAATGGTTGACATTGTTTCTTGGCCAGCTCCAATGAGGTCTGTGACTGTTCCTTCAACAAAGTCTTTGGCCAGTCCACTGTCATTTCTGTGCTCAATCTCGTTAATGATGGCATCACTCATGTCACGCGTCACGTCAGGCCTGAAGGTTTCTCTGTGCTGCATCACTTTATCTTTCACAAAGGCAAAAAACTCCTCGTTTATATGTTTGAAATTCTGGTAGATGCTGCGGACAGGATTTGGGAAATTCTGAAGCCAGGGCATGACATCCACCAAGCTGCCAGCCCCCACCGTCTCTCCAAACCTGTCCATTCTGCCCAGAAGGGTTCTAAACTCAATGTCATCATGGCCATAACGTTTTCCAAAGCACAGTGCACAGATTACATTTGCAGCAGCTACTGTAAATTCATGAGAGGGATTAAAATATCGTCCATCTGCACTCATTCTCAGAAATACCTGCACAAGATCCATACATTCTCCCAAAACGTGGTGCTCAAATGCTTTCTTGGTCTGGCTGTTGGCAGAGGAGAACGCTCTAATGGTAGATTGTACAATTTTCCTGTGCATTTTCCACTGTTTGCTGTAGTTAGTGAAAGTCAAGCTCCTGCCTCCTGAAATCATCTGAAAAGACACAAAGTTGGGTCTGCCTGCAAACTCTGTACTGTGTTGAACCAAGGCTTCTCGTATTGCTGTGTCTCCATTGAGCACCACTATGTTGTTGCAGCCCAGTCGTATCTGATACACGTTGCCGTACTTCTTTGCCAGCTTGGAGAAGGTGATATGAGGCATCTGCCCCAGCTGCATGGCATTGCCCACCACCGGCCAGGCAAAGGGTCCTGGCAGCCTTCTCTTGAGTCTGAGATTCCTGACCCATAGACAGGCTTCTAGACAGAAGAGGAAAACAAGGGAGGCGACCAGAGCTGGCTGGACCTGTCCACTCCATTCTCTGATGATGCTGCTGCCCTTCACCCCAAACTCTGTGTCCAGCAGTGCCATGGCTATGAATGATCAGAACACCTATTCCCGGAGACAGATATTGTGAATGAAAAAAAAGCTACAAAAAAGTTTCGTTTTCTTGACAACTTTACTCCAGCACTCACTTTTTTGTTAAAAAAACATAGAATAATTAAATTAAATAATGTTCAAAAGTGAATTAAACAAGTTCCATTAGCTTAGAGTCCCAAGTATCCTTCTGAGACCATGGGGACAGTCTCAGTACTTCTTGGGAAAATATCTCAGATGAAGCTTGGTGAGTTAAGGTGAAGTTGGTTTCCTCTTGTCACTCTTTTCAGCAAGATTTAAGACTTTAGTGACTAGTTTTGCTTCAGCAAGGTGTCTTATATGTTTGCAGTCGGTGGGTAGGGCTGAGCATTATTTTCATACTCCTCCCATTGTGGTAGCCCTATATATATTATCATTCTGATGTTCGACCTCGACGCGCGCTACGCACTGGAACCAAAAGCGCGCAGAGACCTCTCTCTGCAGAGGTGAACTCCAGCAAATACGTTTAGGAGGAAAGTAACAATTATTTTACTAACTCGAATAGTAACAGTGGTATCCCATGTTAAATTGTTATACTTTCTTACGTTGGTTGTTATAATTTGAAGATTCAAGAAAATCTTATAGCAAGCATATGGTTTGTTTCTCTTTTATTTTTTTACCTTCTAATTGCGTAAAATGTAAGAACTGTTTACAATAACTTTTAATTTTACGTGTGTTAATAAGTCATGGAATATCCTATTTAGTTGCAATAGTCGATAAGTTATGGGTTGCTTTTGTGCGCGTCTGCATGGAAATTCTATACTTTGCATAAATAGCCTAATGTAAACTCTGTTTAGTGTCTCAATAAAATAACAAAGTGAATGTAATCATGATGCCATGTATCCTAATAAATGTGTGTTTAAAAATGATGGGTTTACAGTGAGTTTTACAACTTTTCAGGTACTGTGCAAAGCCAGTACCTGCTTTAGTCTTCCATTAGTTTTGTGCGCACGCTACATATTGACTGTTGTAATACCATTGTGGTAGTATTATTCTTAATTTATCATTTTAAACATAATGTACTTACCTGTAATCCGTTCAAGGTAGTCAACAGCATATATATATAATTGACTAAATCACTCAACTATGTCGCGCTTCTAATCTAATCCCCATGTGGTACTCTGAAGTTCAGCAAAAGTTGTGCAGGAGCCGAGTCTGACTGCTTTCCATAATATTGAGCAAAAGATGAAACAAACAATATTTGTAATAATAATATTGTTAGATCTTTGTCACTGTATCAATATCACTGTAATTTGAAAACGACTCACTGTGAATGACTGTACATGGATACAACTCAAATAATTATCTGTGTGGATTGAAATATATTTATAGACTAATTTATAGGTTTATTTTTCCAATATGAAGAACTACCATTCCACCACTCATGTAAAGGCCTCAAGATTTACATGTTTGTTTAAATCCAATGTTGCATTTTGCAATGCCGGTATAGACTGACTTACCTTTCATAAATATGCTTATACAACACACTTACATTATCTTAGCATAGAAAAATCCATAAAAGATTCTTATTCACATCTTCAGCAGGTCTCATACTACAGCATATCTTCAAGCATTTGCAGTACAAAGCATAAAAGTGCCAGTAGGTTTGCACACGAGAGCCATGTTTCAATTGTGTGCTATCCAATGGCAGCTTACTTTTATCGCCATACACCTCAGGTGCCTTTTGACATGGTTTTCTTTCCCCAAAACAAGACTGTTGAGCTCAAAAGAGTTAGGGGGAAACTTTTCAGGAGATCAGAAGGCTATAATGATTTTCTGGCCCCTCAAAAGGTGCAGGAGGAATGATGACACTCTCAAGATGTAGGTTTTGGTACCTGAGATGTATCATGCTTTCATGCCTGGTAGCACACACACATCATGGTCACCCGGAGTCCTGTCCTTGGCATTCATTACAAAGTGCAGTTTATTCCTTATGGAAATCACTGGCCCATTGATTCTATTAACCTTTCAGCTCAAAGACTAATTTTAGTTCCTGAGGCAAAACTTTTTTTCGACTCAGTGCCAAAGAATACATTTGCGTTTCTAGCTTCCCCACCAACTGCGAAGTTTATTTTTGCAGGGAGGTAATGACGCTAATTGAAGGCACTAAAACATTTCAGAAGTGAGGCCGTAAGTTAGAGGGACAGAGACTTCAGTAATGCTCCAGCACAGTCACTCATTAATGGTGCATGAGGAAATGGGAAAGTGGGGAGTGGGAATTCTCACTATGGGTGTTGAAGAAAGAGTGTTAAAGTGATACACTTTTTCTATGTTTTGGTCTAGCTTATTTAAAACCTATAATCATTGCATACCATATTTTCACAGCTAAGGTTATAAAATGTGTATTTAAGGGATCAATCTGATCTGACTAAGCCTTTCTTAAGTTGATTAACGTATGAATTCAGCTGAGATTTTATTAAACATGAGACTTGCAAAGAGAAGGTGGTAGCAAGTCTAGCAGGCCCTGTGGTCCCTGTAGAGTCCACATTATATTGATGTATTTATTTTATTTATCATTTATTTAACTAGGCAAGTCAGTTAAGAACAAATTCTCATTTACATTGACGGCCTATCACGGCCAAAACCCTGACGACGCTGGGCCAATTGTGCGCCGCCCTATTGGACAGCCTGGATTCAAACCAGGGACTGTGGTGACGCCTCTTGCACTGAGATGCAGTGCCTTAGACAACTGCACCACTCGAGAGCCCGTCACATACTGAGGGATAATTAGCAATGCTGAGGTACAGTAATGTTGAAGATGGGAAGAAAGGATGGGAAAAGGTCTACAGGAATATTTTAAACTCTGTAATGGTGAGAAAAAAAACATCATGTTTATTTTTGTAGTTTCTTGTTCCTCTGAGACTTGAAATGGAATTCAGGTAAAATCACACAATGTGGAGCCTAGCTTAAATGTCAAATAGTACATTAAACATGCTTTGTATGTTTTACTACTAGGTTTAATTGGTTGTTTCTTCTAATTGGTTAAGTGAAATACATCTAGGAAGTATACCAACAGCTCTTAGAGCAAATGTGAAATGGTATCTCTATTCCACAGTTTGGCCACAATTAAAGCCACAATCTTTAATTCTGCAGGTTGTACCTTCAATGAGTCAAGTTTTGTCTGACCCTTTATACTTAAAAATGAAATGGGTATTTTCTGTTAAAAGAGTTACACAACTTCCTACTCTGTCTAAAAGCTGTTCACTTCCCTCTCCCTGTTTTGTCTGGAGAAATGTGATGTTCCTAAAAACACAAAAACATCCAGCATGATTCCTAGGTTAACCAGAGACAGCAATGTCTCAGATCAGAAGAAGCTTCTTCACTGGGATGACTATTTCTCGTTGTCTCGTTCTCTTGCTATAGAGGAATAATTTTGTGTGTGCAACACTACACCCTAACTGACCCCCTCCTCCTCCTGCACTCCTCTTCACATATGGCCACACATCCCCATCACCTCTAATTAAAACCAGGTTTGCGGTGGGCGAGGGCTCGTGTGTGCTTTTTGCGTGTGGCTGTCGTGTTTGTCTGTGATTATCTCCTGTAACCTGGCTGTGAAAGGTTGGCCCTGACCCTGAGCTGACTCTGCTGGCGGGAGGGGGAGGGGCTTGGAAGGCTTCATGTTGCATGTAATGCGCTGGTGGCGGGCCCATGGAGAGAGGACCCATGGTGGACCAGGCTGCCCCAGCTCTGGAGCTAATCATTGTTTACTAGTCTCATTTCCACTTCTCAGTGAGCTACTGTCACGCACAGCATCGACAGGGAGGAAGGAAGGGGGAAGGAGGGGAAGGAGAGAAGAGGAAAGCCAAGGGTCCAACAGGCAGTTGGGGAGCCGGTGGGACTTGGGAAAGAGCAGAGGGGAATGCAGGAATTTCAGTGTAGATTAGGCTTTAGAAAGAAAAGGGGTATATATTGAAAATGAGACTGCTAAAAACAACCCAGACAAACCACTAAACAGACCAACCAAAACATCCCTGGGCCTTGGCCATCTCAGCCGGCCAAGGAGGTAACCACCGAACATTGCTAGTTTGAGAATCTGATGTTTGAGATTAGTGCATTTTTTCGGGGCTGACCATGCACGGTATGAGGACACACAGACACTGCTCAAACACTGTCTTGATTGCAGTATATAAGGAGGATTGAAAATAAATGAGGAAGGATTGGGCAACATTCACTTCAGTGGAATGATAACACCTTGACACGGTGGTTGGGAAAATGCAGAGGTGTCACAATGTGCACAAAGATAAACAACACTTGTTGTAAATCTTGAAGTGAATAAGTAACCTAGCTCTTGGCCTCTGCAATGACGCCCGTTTTTACACGAGAGCCCTGGCCCGATGGCCAATGTGGGCCCATAATCTGTTGAACCTTTTTCTAAGTATGAAAATGCTGATAAAGTAAAGTGTCATGGAATTACTGGAACCTTTTAACATGTTGAGGACATTTTCCCTGCATTCAAGTCCACTGTATATATCCTCATAGCACGCATGACATAAAAGAGTGTTGCAATCTATTCATAATTCAAGACAACGTGTGACATAAAATAGTAATGATTAACACAGAGAATTATATACATAAAAATGTCTGTGACCATGAATATGGTATAAGTACACCATGAAATCGTTTGTCATGAAGAATGTTCACCCTGTGCGCTGTGTTGCAACATCTCACCACCATGACCATAACAGCTAGGATGTGCTACAAAGATCCAGTCAGCTCCGCCACAGACAGGTCCCTCCTGATAGAGGTCCAGTCAGCTCCGCCACAGACAGGTCCCTCCTGATAGAGGTCCAGTCAGATCCGCCACAGACAGGTCCCTCCTAATAGAGGTCCAGTCAGCTCCGCCACAGACAGGTCCCTCCTGATAGAGGTCCAGTCAGCTCCGCCACAGACAGGTCCCTCCTGATAGATGTCCAGTCAGCTCCGCCACAGACAGGTCCCTCCTGATAGAGGTCCAGTCAGATCCGCCACAGACAGGTCCCTCCTGATAGAGGTCCAGTCAGCTCCGCCACAGACAGGTCCCTCCTGATAGAGGTCCAGTCAGCTCCGCCACAGACAGGTCCCTCCTGATAGAGGTCCAGTCAGCTCCGCCACAGACAGGTCCCTCCTGATAGAGGTCCAGTCAGCTCCGCCACAGACAGGTCCCTCCTGATAGAGGTCCAGTCAGATCTGCCACAGACAAGTCCCTCCTGATAGAGGTCCAGTCAGCTCCGCCACAGACAGGTCCCTCCTGATAGAGGTCCAGTCAGATCCGCCACAGACAGGTCCCTCCTGATAGAGGTCCAGTCAGCTCCGCCACAGACAGGTCCCTCCTGATAGAGGTCCAGTCAGATCCGCCACAGACAGGTCCCTCCTGATAGAGGTCCAGTCAGCTCCGCCACAGACAGGTCCCTCCTGATAGAGGTCCAGTCAGATCCGCCACAGACAGGTCCCTCCTGATAGAGGTCCAGTCAGATCCGCCACAGACAGGTCCCTCCTGATAGAGGTCCAGTCAGATCCGCCACAGACAGGTCCCTCCTGATAGAGGTCCAGTCAGCTCCGCCACAGACAGGTCCCTCCTGATAGAGGTCCAGTCAGCTCCGCCACAGACAGGTCCCTCCTGATAGAGGTCCAGTCAGCTCCGCCACAGACAGGTCCCTCCTGATAGAGGTCCAGTCAGCTCCGCCACAGACAGGTCCCTCCTGATAGAGGTCCAGTCAGATCCGCCACAGACAGGTCCCTCCTGATAGAGGTCCAGTCAGCTCCGCCACAGACAGGTCCCTCCTGATAGAGGTCCAGTCAGCTCCGCCACAGACAGGTCCCTCCTGATAGAGGTCCAGTCAGCTCCGCCACAGACAGGTCCCTCCTGATAGAGGTCCAGTCAGCTCCGCCACAGACAGGTCCCTCCTGATAGAGGTCCAGTCAGATCCGCCACAGACAGGTCCCTCCTGATAGAGGTCCAGTCAGCGGCCCAACTGGAGAGGAGGCTTAAATTATTGACTCACTTCCATTTCTTGTTTGTGTACTCGCCAAAAAGCCCTGTGCCAAGCCTCCATGGCTTCACTCATTCTGAACTTCGTCTGACACCACACATTTCATGGGCTGAGTGACTAACATGATCCCCGCAACAAGCCAACTCAAATCAATCAATGAAACAGCAAAGGCTGGAGAATAACAAATTCTGGGGTGGCAGGTAGCCTAGTGGTTAGCGCGATGGGCCAGTAACCAAAAGGTTGCTGGATTGAATTCCTGAGCTGGCAAGGTAAAAATCTGTCGTTATGCCCCTGAACAAGGCAGTTAACCCACTGTTCCCCAGTAGGCCGTCATTGTAAATAAGAATTTGTTCTTAACTGACCCCCCCCCCCAGTCCTGTGTGATCGGATATAACCTGACATTTACAGTACCGTCAGAAAGTATTCACACCACTTTTTTCCACATTTTGTTGTGTTACAGCCTGAATTGAAGATGGATTAAATAGCAATTTATTTTGTTACTTGCCTACATTACCCCATAATGGCCTACATTGCCTACATTACCCCCTACATTACCCCATAATGTCAAATTAATAAAATAATAAGCCTTTTGTTATGGCAAGCCTAAATAGGTTCAGTGCTTAACAATCACATAATAAGCCTTTTGTTATGGCAAGCCTAAATAAGTTCAGTGCTTAACAATCACATAATAAGCCTTTTGTTATGGCAAGCCTAAATAAGTTCAGTGCTTAACAATCACATAATAAGCCTTTTGTTATGGCAAGCCTAAATAAGTTCAGTGCTTAACAATCACATAATAAGCCTTTTGTTATGGCAAGCCTAAATAAGTTCAGTGCTTAACAATCACATAATAAGCCTTTTGTTATGGCAAGCCTAAATAAGTTCAGTGCTTAACAATCACATAATAAGTTGCAGGGACTCACTCTGTGTGCAATAATAGTGTTGAACATTATTTTTGAATGACTACCTCATTTCTGCACTGCCCCCCCCATCCCTCAGTTGAGCAGCGAATTTCAAACACAGATTCAACCACAAAGACCAGGGAGGTTTTCCAATGCCTCGCAAAGAAGGGCACCTATTGGTAGATTTAGTTAAAACAATTTTAAAGCAGAGATTGAATATACCTTTGAGCATGGTGAAGTTCATGATTACACTTTGGATGGTGTATCAATCCACCTAGTCACTACAAAGATACAGACGCTCTTCCTAACTCAATTGCCGGAGAGGAATGAAACTGTTCAGAGATTTCATCATGAGGCCAATTGTCACGTTCTGACCCTAGTTCTTGTGTTATTTGTTTTAGTTGGTCGGGACGTGAGTTAGGTGGGCATTCTATGTTTTGTGTTTCTAGGTTGGTTTTCTGTGTTCGGCCTAGTATGGTTCTCAATCAGAGGCAGGTGTCGTTAGTTGTCTCTGATTGAGAATCATACTTAGGTAGCCTGGGTTTCACTGTTGTTTTGTGGGTGAGTGTTTCCGTGTCTGTTCGCCACACGGTACTGTTTCAGTTTTGTTCTCGTTTATTGTTTTGTATTCATTGAGTGTTCAGTTTATGTTTTATTAAATGATATGGACACTTACCACACTGCGCATTGGTCCTCCGATCCTTCTCACTTCTCCTCCTCAGACGAGGAGGAGGAGGAGGAAAACCCTTACACCAATGGTGACTTTAAAACAGTTACAGAGTTTAATGGCTGTGATAGGAGAAAACTGAGGATGGAACAACAACATTATAGTTACTCCACAATACTAACCTCATTGACAGAATTTAAAGAAGGAAGCCTGTACAAAATAACAATTGACACTGAAGTATTACTGCAAAAAATGTGGCAAAGCAATTCACTTTTTGTCCTGAATACAAATTGTTATGTTTGGGGAAAATCCAATACAACAAATTACTGATTACCATTCTCCATATTTTCAAGCATAGTGGTGTCTGCATCATGTTATGTGTATGCTTGTAATTGTTAAGGACCGGGGAGTTTTTCAGGTAAAAAAAAAATGGAATGGAGCAAAGCACAGGCAAAATTCTAGAGGAATTGATTGATTGATGATTTCAGCTTTCAGCAGAATAATAACCTAAAATAAAATATCAAATCTACGCTGGAGTTGCTTACCAAGAAGACAGTGACTGTTCCGGAGTTTTGAGTTACAGTTTTGACTTCAATTTACTTAAAAATCTATGGCAAGATCTGAAAATGGTTGTTTAGTAATTATCATCAACCAATTTGAGAGATCTTGAAGAATATTTAAAAGAATAATGGGGAAATTTTCCACAATACAGGTGTGGAAAGGTCTTGGAGACTTACCCAGATAGACGCACACAGCTATAATCACTGCCAAAGGTGCTTCTACAAAGTATTGACTCACGGGTGTGAATAATTATGTAAATTGGATATGTCTGTATTTTAATTTTCTATAAATTTGCAAACATTTCTAAAACATGTTTTCGCTTTGTCATTGTTGGGTATTGTGTGTAGATGGAAGAGAGAAAAAATAAACATTTAATCAATTTTGAATTCAGTCTGTATCACAACAAAATGTGGAATAATTCAAGGGGTATGAACAGTTTCTGTATTGGGTCAGTAATATAACATGATATGTCAACTGAGGTGACCTGAGGTGTGGTGGGAACATATTGTTCTGCGGCATCTAATTTATGCTTTCTAAGGGGATATTAAAACAAGGAAGCTTTAAGTACTGGACTCTATCAGGATGTGTTCTTCTGGACCCCTTGTTCAAAGATAGCCATTGATAAACATCATATTTAAAATGTATTTGAAGAACATTTTTTTTCATGATACACATAGGTCTTTGAAATTCAGAATAAAAAGAGACAAACTGCTTGTCTTGGTTTGGAATGGACAAAAAAGTGGGTAAATATAGGCTCCATTTATGAAACTGCATCATGTAGGATGATTTACTTGAACCTAAACACAAAGTGGTTGTTATTTTTTATGTTTCATGAACCTCAATTATGCAAAGGACTAAAAATTGTATTTATCCTCATCAGAGTAGGCAAGCATATTGTTGTTTTTCTCTTGGAACTCTTGTTATGTCTAGGTCCTGATTAGCATTCCCCTCCTGTGCGTGTGGTTACTGCAAGGGCCAAATGATCTGTAGTTACTTTGCCCACCGAATTACAGCAGATCCCATTTTAGTGTGCTCTGTATGCCTACTTGCTTCTCTCAGCCTCTGTAAGCATAACCTTTTGAACAAGAGACAAGTCTAAATAAACTTCCCTTTTTTTGTCTTTCAAAGATAATTTGTAAAAATCCAAATAACTTCACAGATCTTCATTGTAATCGGTTCATACATGTTTCCCATCCTTGTTCAATGAACCATAAACAATTAATGAACATGCACCTGTGGAACGGTCGTTAAGACACTAACAGCGTACAGACGGTAGGCAATTAAGGTCACAGTTATGATCATTTAGGGCACTAAAGAGGCCTTTCTACTGACTCTGAAAAACACCAAAAGAAAGATGCCCAGGGTCCCTGCTCATCTGCTTAAACGTGCCTTAGGCATGCTGCTAGGAGACATGAGGACTGCAGATGTGGGCAGGGCAATAAATTGCAATGTCTGTACTGTGAGACGCCTAAGACAGCGCTACAGGGAGACAGTAAGGACAGCTGATCGTCCTCACAGTGGCAGAACACGTGTAACAACACCTGCACAGGATCGGTACATCCAAACATCACACCTGAAGGACAGGTACAGGATGGCAACAATCACTGCCCGAGTTACACCAGGAACACACAATCCTTCCATCAGTGCTCAGACTGTCCGCAATAGGCTGGGAGAGGCTGGGCTGATGGCTTGTAGGCCTGCTGTAAGGCAGGTCCACACCAGACATCACCGGCAACAACTTCACCTATGGGCACAAACCCACCGTCGCTGGACCAGACAGGACTAGCAAAAAGTGCTCTTCACTGACGAGTCGCGGTTTTGTTTCACCAGAGGTGATGGTTGGATTCGCATTTATCATTGAAGGAATGATCATTACACCGAGGCCTGTACTCAGGAGCAGGATCGATTTTGAGGTGGATGGTCCGTCATGGTCTGGGGCAATGTGTCACAGATTCATCGGACTGAGCTTGTTTTCATTGCAGGCAATCCCATCCGCTGTGTGTTGCAGGGAAGAAATCCTCCTCCCTCATGTGGTACCCATCCTGCAGGCTCATCCTGACATGACCCTCCAACATGACAATGCCACCTGCCATATTGCTTGTTCTATGCGTGATTTCCTACAAGACAGGAATGTCAGTGTTCTGCCATGGCCAGCAAAGAGCCCGGATCTCAATCCTATTGAGCATGTCTGGGACCTGTTGGATTGGAGGGTGAGGGTTAGGGCTCTTGTGCAAAGCTGTCATCAAGGCAAAGGGTGGCTACTTTGAAGATTCTAAAATATGAAATATATTTTGATTTGTTTAACACTTTTTTTTCCATATGTGTTGTTTCATAGTTTTGATGTTTTCACTATTATTTTACAATGTAGAAAATAGCAAAAAATAAAGAAAAACCCTTGAATGAGTGGGTGTGTCTAAATTTTTGACTGGTACTTTATGTATGTATGTATCAAATCAAATTTATTTATATAGCCATTCGTACATCAGCTGATATCTCAAAGTGCTGTACAGAAACCCAGCCTAAAACCCCAAACAGCAAACAATGCAGGTGTAAAAGCACGGTGGCTAGGAAAAACTCCCTAGAAAGGCCAAAACCTAGGAAGAAACCTAGAGAGGAACCAGGCTATGTGGGGTGGCCAGTCCTCTTCTGGCTGTTCCCGGGTAGAGATTATAACAGAACATGACCAAGATGTTCAAATGTTCATAAATGACCAGCATGGTCGAATAATAATAAGGCAGAACAGTTGAAACTGGAGCAGCAGCACAGTCAGGTGGACTGGGGACAGCAAGGAGCCTTCATGTCAGGTAGTCCTGGGGCATTGTCCTAGGGCTCAGGTCCTCCGAGAGAGAGAAAGAAAGAGAGAATTAGAGAGAGCATATGTGGGGTGGCCAGTCCTCATCTGGCTGTGCTGGGTGGAGATTATAACAGAACGTGGCCAAGATGTTCAAATGTTCATAAATGACCAGCATGGTTGAATAATAGTAAGGCAGAACAGTTGAAACTGGAGCAGCAGCATGGCCAGGTGGACTGGGGACAGCAAGGAGTGTCAGGTAGTGTCAGGTAGTCCTGGGGCATGGTCCTAGGGCTCAGGTCCTCCGAGAGAGAGAAAGAAAGAGAGAAGGAGAGAATTAGAGAACACACACTTAGATTCACACAGGACACCGAATAGGACAGGAGAAGTACTCCAGATATAACAAACTGACCCTAGCCCCCCGACACATAAACTACTGCAGCATAAATACTGGAGCCTGAGACAGGAGGGGTCAGGAGACACTGTGGCCCCATCCGAGGACACCCCCGGACAGGGCCAAACAGGAAGGATATAACCCCACCCACTTTGCCAAAGCACAGCCCCCACACCACTAGAGGGATATCTTCAACCACCAACTTACCATCCCGCATAGATATATATATATATATATATATATACGTGTGTATGTGTGTATATTGCATTTAAAAAAAACTAAACAGGTGGGGTTCAAAACAGATGAGTCTCCACCTGCCCTGAATGACCGGTTGCCACTGGTTATCATTCAAAGCTTACATACAACTTTAAATGCAAAATGTTTTGCATGTAAGCATGTCCTCATAGGTCTGTGTGACATATGCTCACTTTAGCCATGTATTATGTACAGTTATTTGTTAATTTTCTAATTGAGTTTTTGAGTGCTAGCGAACAGAGCAGGATGAGCTTGCATGCCATGCCTGCCTATACAGTGCGCAGAGCTTGGTCACCAAGCCCCAACCTCCAAAGGGAGCAGGGGGTGGATATTCGCTAAGAGATACAAAATTAGACGGAGAAGGGAAAAAGTACAAGTAGAAATGGCTTCCAGATGACCTCGATTTCATTTTAGTTAGGTCATCTGTGACTGGCTAACAGACCGGTATTAGGGCACAGTTTAATTATGCATTACTCACCGTGAGTGCCTCACCGTGGTACGCATTCCTCACCGTGGGTGCCTCACCGTTGTACGCATTACTCACTGTGAGTGCCTCACCGTGGTACGCATTCGTCACCGTGGGTGCCTATCATGCGTTAGGATGACTCTAGTGATGCTCCAGATAACGAATGCTCATTATCAGTTTTTTGTTGGTGAATTTCCCCGACTGTGCAACTCACTGGTCATGTCCGGTTTTTCAGGAACTTGAATGAGACAATGTGTGGAGTTTATACAGACACTTTATCTGTGACAAAATTTGCATTTCATAATTTAGTTATTCAAATTGCTTCCTGTACCTTAGTGACTAGTCATTCTCTTCTCAGGAACAGGAGCCTGAAGCAATAGAACATAGTCTAACCTTCTTCCCAAATTACTTCCTAAATAATCAGAGTTTATAGCTTACTGGGCCACTCTCATCAATTATTTGGCACAAGCAGCCAACAATTTATGTTATGTTAATTAAAAAAATCTAATTCAGCATCACCACAGTTTATACTTGTCCAAATTGGTCTAATTAGAACATTTGACTAAAACATGGAGATCTAATGTGGCTTTGCAGCACATTGTCTATTGTGTAATTAAGGGTTCATTTGGGTGAATTAAGAGGAAATTAGCTGGAGCCAAGGCACAGATGTTGTTTTTACAAAGTCTGGGGTGAGCCACAACTCTCCATCATCCTGTATTATTATGTCTATCTTGACATTCAGGGAGTCTTCAGCATTCTAGAAACTGTATCACTCTATAGTTAGCTTCGTCCATTTTACCCGGAGATTTATGGAAAAGTTGTAATGTTTCTGATACCTTTGTGAATGTTAGTAAGTGGTGTTTTGTTATGTTTGTTTTCTGCTTTCAGGGCCATACACATTTGTACAGGGCCAAATATTCAGTAAAGGACAACATTATTTTTGACCATGAGATGACAAGATACTGCATCAACTGGACACAGGTTACAGTATACGGTGGGTGTGCCACTGTTTATTCCATTGACCATTTACCAATACCTTTCTTAACAAGACATGACTGAACAGATTGTGTACAACCTCTCCTCCAAAAAACCTTGTGAAATGAGGTTACCCTTTGATTTTAAAACCCATCTCCTGTCTCCTGGTGGCCAAAATCAGATCATATGCACAGCATCTGTGCTATTCTCTGTAGTTTTTTCTCTAGTTCTCTTCTCTTTTTTTGAGGAAAAATGCACAAATATATGAGCTGTTTTGTCTCTGCTCCAGTCCCCCTTTCTGTGGCAGGCTGTGCCAGGCAGGACTCCCTGCAGGTGGTCTCCGACACAGACAAATTGAACATTATGTGTAGTGTGGATGCTGCCAGCGGGTCACTCTTCTCGTTGTGTAATTGGGTGGATAATGTTCCGAGATTCCCTCTCTTTTGCACCTCCATATATTCCAACGGTCGGGTCACCCCCCTTTGGTGCTCCGATTCATAAGATGATCCGGTCCCCCTCACTAGAGCAAGGACAGGGCAGCGTTCATTCACAACGTTATGGGCCCTGAGCCCTGGCTTAGTCTCAGGCTCCCTGGTCGCCCTGTTGTTGTTTACACTGGGACACATTTTTATTTTGTATTATTAATTAAATTCATTATTTTGTATTATTATTTAAGTTCATTATTTTGTATTATTATTTAAGTTCATTATTTTGTATTATTATTTAAGTTCATTATTTTGTATTATTAATTAAGTTCATTATTTTGTATTATTAATTAAGTTCATTATTTTGTATTATTAATTAAGTTCATTATTTTGTATTATTAATTAAGTTCATTATTTTGTATTATTATTTAAGTTCATTATTTTGTATTATTAATTAAGTTCATTATTTTGTATTATTAATTAAGTTCATTATTTTGTATTATTAATTAAGTTCATTATTTTGTATTATTAATTAAGTTCATTATTTTGTATTATTAATTAAGTTCATTATTTTGTATTATTAATTAAGTTCATTATTTTGTATTATTAATTAAGTTCATTATTTTGTATTATTAATTAAGTTCATTATTTTGTATTATTATTTAAGTTCATTATTTTGTATTATTATTACGTTCATCAACGTTATAGCCTGAACTGTAGAATCAATACTGTCCGAAAGTAAGAAACACATGCTTTGGCAGACACAAAGAGTGAAATAAACATTTTCTTCATAAATCACAAAATTACATACATATTTATGTGTACCGGCCAAGAACCTGGAAAGCTGGTAAAGTCATTGGGAACATACAGTTCTGTGTGAGTAGGAGAATGGAAGTCTGGGTGGCCCTACGATAGGCCTGGGTATGTTTTCTGCAGCATACCACTGTTGAACACCGCAGCCATGTGCATGTGGGGCTGTAAATTTGGAGAAGTAATTACTGTATAACAGAAAGACAGAATCTTTACTGAGAGCACTGCATTTTTTCTAGACTGGAGAACTGGAATCGCTTTAGACCCTGTACAGTCATGCCTATCAGGCATGTGTGGTGTATGTGTGGTGTATGTGTGGTGTATGTGTGGTGTATGTGTGGTGTATGTGCGGTGTGCTGTGCTGTGTAGAGCTGTCTTATTAAACGGCACAACTTAAAAGGTCCAAAGCAACAACTTAAATGATCCAAAGCAATTTGTCCATCCTATGGTTTGTGTTTTGTAAAGCAGTCTATGCAGTAAAGCAGGTGGAGAGGAGCGACCTAACAGTGAGGTTCTGACAGACTAATGTGTGTTCAATGTGTTTACATGGACTTGTTTTGTGAATGACACTCCCGAGAGGCACAGGTTTTGAGTGATGTCATAAAACTTCAGAGCAGCAGGGGACCTCCCGCTCAGGTCTCTGTCTAATTATTTATTTTCTTATGTGTTATGAGTCCAGACATGGAAATATAGGAGGATCATTTATATTGGAAAGTGTCAAATCCTTGAAGACATACAACTGTCCTGAATTTCTGGAATTCTATGAATTGCGGTTGATTTGATTAACTTGTTGAGTCATAGATTCTAGTGGATGATATATTCTCTGCACACTATGGGGGAGATTTTATAAGGAAAGCAGAAAGTGTAGATAGTAGGTTCTGGTGTGGTTTTAACAGTCATGAAAATTGAGATCCTCAGTTAGGTGGTTAACTGAGGACAAAAATCAGTTAACCACCTAACTGAGGATCTCAATTTAATCTTGTGCAATACCCTAGATGCAGTTGCACCCCTAAAAACTAAAAACATTTCTCATAAGAAACTAGCTCCCTGGTACACAGAAAATACCCGAGCTCTGAAGCAAGCTTCCAGAAAATTGGAACGGAAATGGCGCCACACCAAACTGGAAGTCTTCCGACTAGCTTGGAAAGACGATACCGTGCAGTACCGAAGAGCCCTCACTGCTGCTCGATCATCCTATTTTTCTAACTTAATTGAGGAAAATAAGAACAATCCAAAATTCCTTTTTGATACTGTCGCAAAGCTAACTAAAAAGCAGCATTCCCCAAGAGAGGATGACTTTCACTTTAGCAGTGATAAATTCATGAACTTCTTTGAGGAAAAGATTATGATTATTAGAAAGCAAACCTCAGTTGTCCTGAGTCTGCACAACTCCGCCAGGACCTAGGACCAAGAGAGACGCTCAAGTGTTTTAGTACTATATCTCTTGACACAATGATGAAAATAATCATGGCCTCTAAACCTTCAAGCTGCATACTGGACCCTATTCCAACTAAACTACTGAAAGAGCTGCTTCCTGTGCTTGGCCCTCCTATGTTGAACATAATAAATGGCTCTCTATCCACTGGATGTGTACCAAACTCACTAAAAGTGGCAGTAATAAAGCCTCTCTTGAAAAAGCCAAACCTTGACCCAGAAAATATAAAAAACTATCGGCCTATATCGAATCTTCCATTCCTCTCAAAAATTTTAGAGAAGGCTGTTGCGCAGCAACTCACTGCTTTCCTGAAGACAAACAATGTATACGAAATGCTTCAGTCTGGTTTTAGACCCCATCATAGCACTAAGACGGCACTTGTGAAGGTGGTAAATGACATTTTAATGGCATCGGACCGAGGCTCTGCATCTGTCCTCGTGCTCCTAGACCTTAGTGCTGCTTTTGATACCATTGATCACCACATTCTTTTGTAGAGATTGGAAACCCAAATTGGTCTACACGGACATGTTCTGGCCTGGTTTAGATCTTATCTGTCGGAAAGATATCAGTTTGTCTCTGTGACTGGTTTGTCCTCTGACAAATCAACTGTAAATTTCGGTGTTCTTCAAGGTTCCGTTTTAGGACCACTATTGTTTTCACTATACATTTGACCTCTTGGGGATGTTATTCGAAAACATAATGTTAACTTTCACTGCTATGCGGATGACACACAGCTGTACATTTCAATGAAACATGGTGAAGCCCCAAAATTGCCCTCGCTAGAAGCATGTGTTTCAGACATAAGGAAGTGGATGGCTGCAAACTTTCTACTATTAAACTCGGACAAAACAGAGATGCTTGTTCTAGGTCCCAAGAAACAAAGAGATCTTCTGTTGAATCTGACAATTCATCTTAATGGTTGTACAGTCGTCTCAAATAAAACTGTGAAGGACATCGGCGTTACTCTGGACCCTGATCTCTCTTTTGAAGAACATATCAAGACCATTTCGAGGACAGCTTTTTTCCATTTATGTAATATTGCAAAAATCAGAAACTTTCTGTCCAAAAATGATGCAGAAAAATTAATCCATGCTTTTGTCACTTCTAGGTTAGACTACTGCAATGCTCTACTTTCCGGCTACCCGGATAAAGCACTAAATAAACTTCAGTTAGTGCTAAATACGGCTGCTAGAATCCTGACTAGTACCAAAAAATTTGATCATATTACTCCAGTGCTAGCCTCTCTACACTGGCTTCCTGTCAAAGCAAGGGCTGATTTTAAGGTTTTACTGCTAACCTACAAAGCATTACATGGGCTTGCTCCTACCTATCTCTCTGATTTGGTCCTGCCGTACATACCTACACGTACGCTACAGTCACAAGACGCAGGCCTCCTAATTGTCCCTAGAATTTCTAAGCAAACAGCTGGAGGCAGGGCTTTCTCCTATAGAGCTCCATTTTTATGGAACGGTCTGCCTACCCATGTCAGAGAAGCAAACTCGGTCTCTTTAAGTCTTTACTGAAGACTCATCTCTTCAGTGGGTCATATGATTGAGTGTAGTCTGGCCCAGGAGTGGGAAGGTGAACGGAAAGGCTCTGGAGCAACGAACCGCCCTTGCTGTCTCTGCCTGGCCGGTTCCCCTCTTTCTACTGGGATTCTCTGCCTCTAACCCTATTACAGGGGCTGAGTCACTGGCTTACTAGGGCTCTCTCATGCCGTCCCTGCAGGGGGTGCGTCACCTGAGTGGGTTGATTCACTGTTGTGGTCATCCTGTCTGGGTTGGCGCCCCCCCCCCCACTTGGGCTGTGCCGTGGCGGAGATCTTTGTGGGCTATACTCAGCCTTGTCTCAGGATGGTAAGTAGGTGGTTGAAGATATCCCTCTAGTGGTGTGGGGGCTGTGCTTTGGCAAAGTTGGTGGGGTTATATCCTTCCTGTTTGGCCCTGTCTGGGGGTGTCCTCGGATGGGGCCACAGTGTCTCCTGTCCCCTCCTGTCTCAGCCTCCAGTATTTATGCTGCAGTAGTTTGTGTCGGGGGGCTAGGGTCAGTTTGTTATATCTGGAGTACTTCTCCTGTCCTATTCGGTGTCCTGTGTGAATCTAAGTGTGCGTTCTCTAATTCTCTCCTTCTTTCTTTCTCTCTCTCGGAGGACCTGAGCCCTAGGACCATGCCCCAGGACTACCTGACATGATGACTCCTTGCTGTCCCCAGTCCACCTGGCCATGCTGCTGCTCCAGTTTCAACTGACCTGAGCCCTAGGACCATGCCCCAGGACTACCTGACATGATGACTCCTTGATGTCCCCAGTCCACCTGGCCATGTTGCTGCTCCAGTTTCAACTGTTCTGCCTTACTATTATTCGACCATGCTGGTCATTTATGAACATTTGAACATCTTGGCCATGTTCTACTATAATCTCCATCCGGCACAGCCAGAAGAGGACGGGCCACCCCACATATTCTCTCTCTAATTATCTCTTTCTTTCTCTCTCTCGGAGGACCTGAGCCCTAGGACCGTGCCCCAGGACTACCTGACATGATTTACATTTACATTTAAGTCATTTAGCAGACGCTCTTATCAAGAGCGACTTACAAATTGGTGCATTCACCTTATGACATCCAGTGGAACAGTCACTTTACAATAGTGCATCTAAATCTTAAAGGGGGGGGTGAGAGGGATTACTTATCCTATCCTAGGTATTCCTTAAAGAGGTGGGGTTTCAGGTGTCTCCGGAAGGTGGTGATTGACTCCGCTGTCCTGGCGTCGTGAGGGAGTTTGTTCCACCATTGGGGGGCCAGAGCAGCGAACAGTTTTGACTGGGCTGAGCGGGAGCTGTACTTCCTCAGTGGTAGGAAGGCGAGCAGGCCAGAGGTGGATGAACGCAGTGCCCTTGTTTGGGTGTAGGGCCTGATCAGAGCCTGGAGGTACTGAGGTGCCGTTCCACTCACAGCTCCGTAGGCAAGCACCATGGTCTTGTAGCGGATGCGAGCTTCAACTGGAAGCCAGTGGAGAGAGCGGAGGAGCGGGGTGATGTGAGAGAACTTGGGAAGGTTGAACACCAGACGGGCTGCGGCGTTCTGGATGAGTTGTAGGGGTTTAATGGCACAGGCAGGGAGCCCAGCCAACAGCGAGTTGCAGTAATCCAGACGGGAGATGACAAGTGCCTGGATTAGGACCTGCGCCGCTTCCTGTGTGAGGCAGGGTCGTACTCTGCGGATGTTGTAGAGCATGAACCTACAGGAACGGGCCACCGCCTTGATGTTAGTTGAGAACGACAGGGTGTTGTCCAGGATCACGCCAAGGTTCTTAGCGCTCTGGGAGGAGGACACAATGGAGTTGTCAACCGTGATGGCGAGATCATGGAACGGGCAGTCCTTCCCCAGGAGGAAGAGCAGCTCCGTCTTGCCGAGGTTCAGCTTGAGGTGGTGATCCGTCATCCACACTGATATGTCTGCCAGACATGCAGAGATGCGATTCGCCACCTGGTCATCAGAAGGGGGAAAGGAGAAGATTAATTGTGTGTCGTCTACATAGCAATGATAGGAGAGACCATGTGAGGTTATGACAAAGCCAAGTGACTTGGTGTATAGCGAGAATAGGAGAGGGCCTAGAACAGAGCCCTGGGGGAAACCAGTGGTGAGAGCGCGTGGTGAGGAGATTCTCGCCACGCCACCTGGTAGGAGCGACCTGTCAGGTAGGACGCAATCCAAGCGTGGGTCGCGCCGGAGATGCCCAACTCGGAGAGGGTGGAGAGGAGGATCTGATGGTTCACAGTATCGAAGGCAGCCGATAGATCTAGAAGGATGAGAGCAGAGGAGAGAGAGTTAGCTTTAGCAGTGCGGAGCGCCTCCGTGATACAGAGGAGAGCAGTCTCAGTTGAATGACTGGTCTTGAAACCTGACTGATTTGGATCAAGAAGGCCATTCAGAGAGAGATAGCGGGAGAGCTGGCCAAGGACGGCACGTTCAAGAGTTTTGGAGAGAAAACAAAGAAGGGATACTGGTCTGTAATTGTTGACATCGGAGGGATCGAGTGTAGGTTTTTTCAGAAGGGGTGCAACTCTCGCTCTCTTGAAGACGGAAGGGACGTAGCCAGCGGTCAGGGATGAGTTGATGAGCGAGGTGAGGTAAGGGAGAAGGTCTCCGGAAATGGTCTGGAGAAGAGAGGAGGGGATAGGGTCAAGCGGGCAGGTTGTTGGGCGGCCGGCCGTCACAAGACGCGAGATTTCATCTGGAGAGAGAGGGGAGAAAGAGGTCAGAGCACAGGGTAGGGCAGTGTGAGCAGAACCAGTGGTGTCGTTTGACTTAGCAAACGAGGATCGGATGTCGTCGACCTTCTTTTCAAAATGGTTGACGAAGTCATCTGCAGAGAGGGAGGAGGGGGGGAGGATTCAGGAGGGAGGAGAAGGTGGCAAAGAGCTTCCTAGGGTTAGAGGCAGATGCTTGGAATTTAGCGTGGTAGAAAGTGGCTTTAGCAGCAGAGACAGAGGAGGGAAATGTAGAGAGGAGGGATTGAAAGGATGCCAGGTCCGCAGGGAGGCGAGTTTTCCTCCATTTCCGCTCGGCTGCCCGGAGCCCTGTTCTGTGAGCTCGCAATGAGTCGTCGAGCCACGGAGCGGGAGGGGAGGACCGAGCCGGCCTGGAGGATAGGGGACATAGAGAGTCAAAGGATGCAGAGAGGGAGGAGAGGAGGGTTGAGGAGGCAGAATCAGGAGATAGGTTGGAGAAGGTTTGAGCAGAGGGAAGAGATGATAGGATGGAAGAGGAGAGAGTAGCGGGGGAGAGAGAGCGAAGGTTGGGACGGCGCGATACCATCCGAGTAGGGGCAGTGTGGGAGGTGTTGGATGAGAGCGAGAGGGAAAGGGATACAAGGTAGTGGTCGGAGACTTGGAGGGGAGTTGCAATGAGGTTAGTGGAAGAACAGCATCTAGTAAAGATGAGGTCGAGCATATTGCCTGCCTTGTGAGTAGGGGGGGAAGGTGAGAGGGTGAGGTCAAAAGAGGAGAGGAGTGGAAAGAAGGAGGCAGAGAGGAATGAGTCAAAGGTAGACGTGGGGAGGTTAAAGTCGCCCAGAACTGTGAGAGGTGAGCCGTCCTCAGGAAAGGAGCTTATCAAGGCATCAAGCTCATTGATGAACTCTCCGAGGGAACCTGGAGGGCGATAAATGATAAGGATGTTAAGCTTGAAAGGGCTGGTAACTGTGACAGCATGGAATTCAAAGGAGGCGATAGACAGATGGGTAAGGGGAGAAAGAGAGAATGACCACTTGGGAGAGATGAGGATCCCGGTGCCACCACCCTGCTGACCAGAAGCTCTCGGGGTGTGTGAGAACACGTGGGCGGACGAAGAGAGAGCAGTAGGAGTAGCAGTGTTATCTGTGGTGATCCATGTTTCCGTCAGTGCCAAGAAGTCGAGGGACTGGAGGGAGGCATAGGCTGAGATGAACTCTGCCTTGTTGACCGCAGATCGGCAGTTCCAGAGGCTACCGGGGACCTGGAACTCCACGTGGGTCGTGCGCGCTGGGACCACCAGATTAGGGTGGCCGCGGCCACGCGGTGTGGAGCGTTTGTATGGTCTGTGCAGAGAGGAGAGAACAGGGATAGACAGACACATAGTTGACAGGCTACAGAAGAGGCTACGCTAATGCAAAGGAGATTGGAATGACAAGTGGACTACACGTCTCGAATGTTCAGAAAGTTAAGCTTACGTAGCAAGGATCTTATTGACTAAAATTATTAAAATGATACAGTACTGCTGAAGTAGGCTAGCTGGCAGTGGGTGCGTTGTTGACACTACACTAATCAAGTCGTTCCGTTGAGTGTAATAGTTTCTGCAGTGCTGCTATTCGGGGGCTAGCTGGATAGCTAGTAGTGTTGTTTACGTTACGTTGCGTTAAAAGAACGACAATAGCTGGCTAGCTAACCTAGAAAATCGCTCTAGACTACACAATTATCTTTGATACAAAGACGGCTATGTAGCTAGCTATGTAGCTAGCTACGATCAAACAAATCAAACCGTTGTACTGTAATGAAATGAAATGAAAATGTGATACTACCTGTGAATGCGACCAGGTTGTGAGTCTATTCGGTAGACGTCGGCTAGCTGTTGGCTTGCTGTTGGCTAGCTAGCAGTGTCTCCTACGTTAAGGACGACAAATAGCTGGCTAGCTAACCTCGGTAAATTAAGATAATCACTCTAAGACTACACACTCTAAACCTAAACTACACAATTATCTTGGATACGAAGATACAAAGACAGCTATGTAGCTAGCTAACACTACACTAATCAAGTCGTTCAGTTGAGTGTACTAGTTTCTCCAGTGCAGCTAATCAGTGGACGTTAGCTAGCTGGCTAGTGAAGACTACGTTAGGACGGCGAAATACGATAATTACGCAATTATCTTTGATACAAAGACGGCTATGTAGCTAGCTGAGAAGAAATTGCTAAGATTAGACAAATCAAACCGTTGTGCTATAATGAAATGACTCCTTGCTGTCCCCGGTCTACCTGACTGTGCTGCTGCTCCAGTTTCAACTGTTCTGCCTTGTTATTATTCGACCATGTTGGTCATTTATGAACATTTGAACATCTTGGCCATGTTCTGTTATAATCTCCACCCGGCGCAGCCAGAAGAGTACTGGCCACCCCACATAGCCTGGTTCCTCTCTAGGTTTCTTCCTAGGTTTTGGCCTTTCTAGGGAGTTTTTCCTAGCCACCATGCTTCTACACCTGCATTGCTTGCTGTTTGGGGTTTTTGGCTGGATTTCTGTACAGCACTTTGAGATATCAGCTGATGTACGAAGGGCTATATAAATAAATTTGATTTGATTTGATGAATTGACTAATGACAATTTACATAAATTGAGCCTGAATGTCTACACCTCCCTTGGTCTGTTGTAAGGAGTGCATCCATAGCAAATTCTTGATTGTCTGGCTCTCAATCTAGTTTCGACACACTTTTGTAAAAGTTGCCCAACTCAAGTCTGACACCAACAGGTGTCAGACAAGCAATACGACTGATAAATAGCTGATAAATATCTACACTGACTGAGTTTCCCTTGTATTTCAGTATTTTGCACTGTCTCTATGCACACTCACACGCCCTACACTCTCACACACACTGTCACTCCAACGCACACACACTGTCACTCCAACACACACACACTGTCACTCCAACGCACACACACTGTCACTCCAACACACACACACTGTCACTCCAACGCACACACACTGTCACCCCAACGCACACACACTGTCACTCCAGCACACACACACACTGTCACTCCAACACACGCACAAACACTCACTCCATCACTTGCTCACTCACACATAATATGCACATACATTTATACTGACTCTACACACCCGCACACCCACTCACATACAAGCTGCTGCTACTATGTTTGTCTTATATCCCGTTGCGTAGTCATCTTACCACTATACATATCTACCTCCATCACTCCCGTATCCCTGCACATGTAAGTATGGTATTGGAACTGACTTTTAAAAAGATTCCCTGTATATAGTGTGCTTACTTACTTACTTTATTGTGTATTACATATTTCTTATTCTTATTTCTTGTGTGGTTTTCTTTCTTTCTAGTAATACATTGTTAGTGATTAATGCATTGTTGGGTTTTGAGTTTGCAAGAAAGGCATTTCATTGTAATTGTGCATGTGACATTCAAACTTGAAACAGCTCGGTCCTCATCCATGCAGTGTTTTCTTCCTGTCTGTACATAACGTCCCCAGGATACTGGAGGATACTGGAGGAGACCACAGCTGGATGAGGAATCTTACAGATCGTTTAAAACGTCTTTCTTCATTATGTTCTAATCAGCATCCTCCCAACAACCCTTTCTTTAACGACCAGCATCTGTGGGCGATGTCTCTGTTTCCTGCCTTGCCTAAGTATCTCCCAGTATCCCAGCATTGTCTCCATCGTTAGCTCGTCTCTCCCTTTATGTCTCTCTCTTTAAGGTTCTAACACTCGTTAACTTTTGATTTAACATGAGGTAGCTGTCTTAATTACGTACCCTGTGTTGTTTATGGCTATTGGACACACGTAGTCCTCCTCCTTCTGTCAAGAAGCGAAATGGCAACAGCAAGCTGTTAAGAGTATTAACGTCTGTCCTACAGTAAAAAACAATGTACATGGATTAGAGTGTTCAAAGAACTGACGTGAAAAAGCACAATGATCCATGAGGCCCATTTTCTTCCCAAGTTCCTCCTCAAAAGCGTACATTGTCAAATTAGCCCTTAGTGAGGAATGACCATGACCCCTCATCGTTCCAAGGGTCAGTGCTGGGCCGTGGATGTGCCAGAGACAGGCTCTGTTGACGGGATGATTGTGTGAAGATGTTCAGAGTTGACCTCGCTATGTTCTGTTTTGTTGTGTTTTCTAGGTAACGCTTGTATTTGATGACTGAGAATGTCAAACATGTTGCTCTTGACCTACAGACAACATCCAGCTCCCAGATCAGCTCTGTTTGAAGATGGAGGATTTGGCTGTGTTCGAGTAAACAACTTTCATAGGCCTACATCTCTCTCTTTCTCCCATACATCCTTCTCTCTCCCTCTCACTCTCACTCTCTTCCCTTTTCCTCTCACTCTCTCGACTCGCTCTCTTTTCTCTCTCCCCCCTCTTTCTCTCTCTTTCTCTCTCTGCCACACCGTGATGAACTGAGCAGTGCAGTGACAATGTGGATTACCACTTGATTAAGGGAGATATTTTTATGTTGAAGCTCCAAATCAAATCAAAGTTTATTGGTCACACACATAGTTAAATAGATGTTATGGCAAGTGCAGTGAAATACCTTGAGTTGCCAGCTCCTCGACAATGAAGAGAAATCACTTAGGTGCAAATTTCACATGTATGTGGTACATCCCAACTCTAAATAGATCATCAAAATGGCTGATGTCCCAAAACTCTAAGCACATTTTCATTCGAATGAGTACAACGAACACATTTGTTCACCGCACCAAATCACTTTTTCAATTTGGATGTATATTCAAGCTAAGTACAATATCTGCTTTTCAAAATGCAATCTTCACTTTACTTCTGATTAGATTTAGTCATTTGTTAACAATACAATGAACTAACACTTAATCAAACTGCTTAAAAAAAGATGACTACTGAACAAACATGAGGTAGTTGGCATATATAGTTTCTATATTATCATTTGTCATTTTTATGTTGGAAGATAAAGCCAAATCTTATATGGATGTGGCTGTAAATACTAAATCATCATTCTCCATCAGCCAGTGTGCTTCAATAGGACAAAGTGTAAATCAAATCAAATTGAATCAAAATGTTATTTGTCACATACACATGGTTAGCAGATGTTAATGCGAGTGTAGCGAAAGACACTCTACGTGCTGCCATTTGGAATTATAGTGTAGTGTACAATGCATTGCTGAAATATTTGGGTTGTATATAACAATATTCCACTCATTACCTGAATTTATCTGAATTTCATTGATACACTGTAAGCTGATGAATTTCCAGCAGAGAGACAGGTGATACTGTATCAGTTGATAAGTCACGTAGAATAGGTGATGTTGTACAATGTTGCATGGGGCAGAAATGGCATAAGACACCATGCTATCTTTGTACACTAGCCAACTGCTTACTTTACCCCATTTCAGATTTTTTTTTTTTTAATCTATTGCTTTGGTACAATTTTGTGTGGTGAATTTTCAAAACTCTTAGTACAAAACTCTAAACTGGTAACACTTGTAACGCAGACAGCCTTACATTCAAAACCTTTAATTGTGTATTAATTCTGTTGTAGACATCTTTCACCACACAATCACTGATCCAAAATATAAGTTTACTGTGAAATATGAGTATGTTGTTTAATCACCCATGCACAACATAATGATATTTTCTCAATTTAGCTGTTTTAACAACCAGCTAATACCCCCCCTCCCCCCAAAATGCAAGATACATGTTTCAAAATTGTCATTTGAAGTGCTGAAAGTAATATGCTATGTAAATTACAGTACATGACACTTTTTTTCACATAAGGCTACACACTTGCACTACCCATCAAGATTGACTGAACATAAAATGTCCATCATTTCTATCCCATAGTCAAAGTCAAGGTGTGTTCATTGACAATTCACAATCATTGATGCAAAATATAAATGTACTGTTCAGATATAATAATGCAAAAATATGTTTTATTGTCACATACACTGGGTAGATGCAGTGAAATGTTTTGTCTTACAGGCTTTTACAGGGTGTTAGTAATTACACTATAGAACTGTATTGTGCATATGTCCTGCATGTAGCGGTCCCGTGTGGCTCAGTTAGTAAGAGCATAGCACTAGCAACACCAGAGTCGTGGGTTTGTTTCCCACCGGGGTCACATATGAAATGTCTCTTTGGATGAAAGTGCATGCTACATAAATGGTATGTACAGTGCATTTGATGAAAGTGCATGCTACATAAATTGTATGTACAGTGCATTTGATGAAAGTGCATGCTACATAAATGGTATGTACAGTGCATTTGATGAAAGTGCATGCTACATAAATGGTATGTACAGTGGATTTGATGAAAGTGCGTGCTACATAAATGGTATGTACAGTGCATTTGATGAAAGTGCATGCTACATAAATGGTATGTACAGTGCATTTGATGAAAGTGCGTGCTACATAAATGGTATGTACAGTGCATTTGATGAAAGTGCATGCTACATAAATGGTATGTACAGTGCATTTGATGAAAGTGCGTGCTACATAAATGGTATGTACAGTGCATTTGATGAAAGTGCGTGCTACATAAATGGTATGTACAGTGCATTTGATGAAAGTGCATGCTACATAAATGGTATGTACAGTGCATTTGATTGATGAAAGTGCATGCTATGCTACATAAATGGTATGTACAGTGCATTTGATGAAAGTGCATGCTACATAAATGGTATGTACAGTGCATTTGATGAAAGTGCAGTGCTACATAAATGGTATGTACAGTGCATTTGATGAAAGTGCATGCTACATAAATGGTATGTACAGTGCATTTGGAAAGTATTCAGATCTCTTGACTTTTTCCACATTTTGTTAAGTTAGATATTAAATTGTCGCTTTTTCCTCATCAATCTACACACAATACTCCAGAATGACCAAGCAAAAACAAATGTATAATAAAAAAAAGAAATATCACATTTACATAAGTATTCAAACCCTTTACTCAGTACTTTGTAGAAGTACTACATTGGCAGCAATTAGACTCAAGTCTTCTTGGGTATGATGCTACAAGCTTGGCACGCCTGTATTTGGGGAGTTTCTCCCATTCTTCTCTGCAGATCCTCTAAAGCTCTGTCAGGCTGGATGGGGAGCGTCACTGCACAGCTATTTTCAGGTCTCTCCAGAGATGTTTGATCAGGTTCAAGTCCGGGCTCTGGCTGGGCCACTCAAGGACATTCAGAGACTTGTGCTGACACCATTCCTGCTTTGTCATAGCTGTGTGCTTAGGGTTGTTGTCCTGTTGGATGGTGAACCTTCGCCCCAGTCTGAGGTCCTGAGTGCTCTGGGGCAGGTTTTCACCAAGGATCTCTCTGTACATTGCTCCGTTTATCTTTCCCTCGATCCTGACTAGTCTCCCAGTTCCTGCCGTTGAAAAACATCCCCACAGCATGATGCTGCAACCACCATGCTTTTCTGTGGGGATGGTGCAAGGTATTGGCAAACTCCAAGCAGGCTGCCATGTGCCTTTTACTGAGGAGTGGCTTCCGTCTGGCCACTCTATCTTAAAGGTCTGATTGGTGGAGTGCTGCAGAGATGGTTGTCTTTCTGGAAGGTTCTCCCATCTCCACAGAGCTCTGTTAGAGTGAACATTGGGTAATTGGTCACCTCCCTTGACCAGGGACATTGCTGGGTTTGGCCGGACGTCCAGCTCTAGGAAGACCTTTGGTGATTCCAAACTTCTTCCATTGAAGAATGATGGAGGCCACTGAGTACTTGGGGACTTTCAATGCTGCAGAAATGCTTTGGTAACCTTCCCCAGATCTGTTCCTCGACACAATTCTGTCTCGGGGGTACTATAGACAATTCCTTTGACCTAATGGCTTGGTTTTTGCTCTGACAGGCACTGTCAATTGTGGGACCTTATATAGACAGGTGTGTGCCCTTCCAAATCATGTCCAATCAATTGAATTTACCACAAGTGGACTCCAATCAAGTTGAAGAAACATCTCAAGGATGATCAATGGAAACAGGATGCACCTGAGCTTAATTTTGAATCCCACAGCAAAGGGTCTGAATACTTCTGTAAATAAGGTATTTTATTTAATTTTATAAATTAGCAACCATTTAAAAAACATGTTTTCACTTGGTCTTTATGGAGCATTGTGTGTAGATTGATGAGGAACAAAATATATTTAATCAATTTTAGAACAAGGCTGTAACGTAACAAAATGTGGAAATGTCAAGAGGTCTGAATACTTTCCGAATGCGCTGTAGGCCGTATTGCTTTTATTGTTTAGCCAGCTATTTGTTATTTGGGGAACTGCCCTGGATTTTCATAGCATTAATTATAACAGCACAAAGTAAATGGACCGTCTTTCGGCACTCAAATGTGCATCCGATCAGTCAGAACTTCTGGTTCTGCTCTCCCTCCCAATGAGTATCTTGCGTCAGACGGCTTATTTCAGCATGTGAGACTAAATCTTCTTTGTCAGTGTTACGTCCGTCATTAGTGGTAGAATGACCGGACCAAGGTGCAGCGTGGTCGGCGTGCATTTTCTTTATTAAATGTTACACCAAAAAAACAATAAACAACACAACGAACGTAAAGCTCCAGAGTGCAACACATGCAACAAACAAAGACAAGATCCCACAACCTAAATGTGGGAAAAAAGGCTTCCTAAGTATGATCCCCAATCAGAGACAACGATAGACAGCTGCCTCTGATTGGGGACCACACTCGGCCAAAAACAAAGAAACATAAAACATAAAATGCCCACCCAAATCACCCCCCCCCCCCCCCCCACCAAAGGTGCGGACTTTGGCCGCAAAACCTGGCTCTATAGGGTAAGGTCCAGGTGGGCATCTATCCTCGGTGGCGGGCCGTAGCCCCCGCTCCGCACGCTGATCTGTGGATCATCCCGGGGGCTCTGGACTGGGGGCTCTGGACTGGGAACCCCTGCTGGAGGCTCTGGACTGCAGAACCCGCTGGAGGCTCTTGACTGCAGACCGACGCTGGAGACAATGGACTGGGGGCCACCGCTGGAGGCTCCGGACCGGTGACCGTCGCTGGATGCTCCGGACTGGGGACCGTCGCTGGATGCTCCGGACTGGAGGCCGTCGTTGGAGGCTCCGGACTGGGGACCGTCGCTGGAGGCTCCTTTCCCTGTATCATCACTGCAGGCTTCGTGCCATGGATCATCATTGCAGGCTCCGGGCCATGGATCATCACTGGAGGCTCCGGGCCATGGATCATCACTGGAGGCTTTGTGCCATGGATCATCACTGGAGGCTTTGTGCCATGGATCATCACTGGAGGCTTCGTGCCATGGATCATCACTGGAGGCTTCGGGCCATGGATCATCACTGGAGGATTCATACATGGAGCCGGAACAGGTCTCACGGACTGAGGAAACGTACGAGAAGCCTGGTGCGTGGAGCTGCCACAGGGCTTACCAGGCTGGGAAGACACACTGGAGGCCTGGTATGTGGAGCAGGCACCGGATACACTGGGCCATGGAGGCGCACTGGAGGTCTCGAGCATAGAGCTGGCGCAACCCGTCCTGGCTGGATGCTTAGATTCGCCCGGCAAATGCGGGGTGCTGGCACAGGACGCACTGGGCTGTGAAGTCTCACCGGAGACAGTGCGCAGAGCCGGCGCAGGATATCCTGGGCCGAAGAGACGCACCGGAGACCAGGAGCAATGAGCCGGCACAATCTGTCCTGGTTGAATGCCCACTCTAGCACGGCAAATGCGAGGAGCTGGCACAGAGTGCACCGGGCTGTGATTGCGCACTGGAGACACATAACATAACATGGTGCCTGACCAGTCACACTCTCCCCACGGTAAGCAAGGGAAGTTGGCTCAGGTCTAAAACCTGACTCCGCCAATCTCTCCGTGTTTTTGGAGCTGCCTCTTGGGCTTCTGTCATTGCCGGGACTCCTGGTCTTGTCGCAATTCCTCCCTCGCTGCTTCCACCTGTTCCCATGGGATCCCTTCCGACCTGGCGTCCAGGATCCCTTCCTGGCCAAGCTGCCTGGTCCATTTTTTGGTGGGATCTTCACGTCCGTTGTTAGTGGTAGAATGACCGGCAACGTACACTTTATTAAATGTTCCACCAAAAAAACAATAAACAACACAACGAACGTAAAGCTTCAGAGTGCAACACATGCAACAAACAAAGATCCCACAACCTAAATGTGGGAAAAAAGGCTTCCTAAGTATGATTCCCAATCATACTTAGATAGACATCTGCCTCTGATTGGGAACCACACTCGGCCAAAAACAAACAAGCAGAAAACATAGAATGCCCACCCAAATCACACCCTGACCTATCCAAATAGAGAAATAAAAATGCTCTCTAAGGTCAGGGCGTGACAGTCAGGTACAGGTGGCACTAAAGCAAACAGCAAATTGTAATTAACTTGTAAATAAATGATCATAGCAGTTATGGGAACCTGGGACCTGATAAACAGGACAACTACTGTACATCCAACAAGGGTCAATGGACAGAGGGATACTGGTAGGACAAAAAAATCACGGTTAATTTTGTTTCACCCGTGTTGTTGGGTTCTACTGTATTGGGTTCTACTGTAGTTGATAGGGTGACATTTTGTGTGGATGAATACATCATAGACAAAGCATTATTGAGAAATAGTTTGATCAATTTTGTAGTCAGGTTTGCCAGTTACAGTTGAAGTCATAAGTATACATACACCTTAGACATTCCTGCCAGTTAGGATCACCACCCTATTTTAAGAATGTGAAATGTCCGAATAATTGTAGAGAGAATGATTTATTTCAGCTTTTATTTCTTTCATCACATTCCCAGTGGATCAGAAGTTTACATACACTCAAATTAGTATTTGGTAGCATTGCCTTTCAATTGCTAACTTGGGTCAAACGTTTTGGGTAGCCTTCCACAAGCTTCCCACAATAAATTGGGTGAATTTTGGCCCATTCCTCCTGACAGAGCTGGTGTAACTGAATCAGGTTTGTAGGTCTCCTTGCTCACACACGCTTTTTCAGTTCTGCCCACAAATGTTCTATAGGATTGAGGTCAGGGCTTTGTGGTGGCCACTCCATTACCTTGACTTTGTTGTCCTTAAAGCCATTTTGCCACAACTTTGGAAGTATGCTTAGGGTCATTGTTCATTTGGAAGACCCATTTGCTACCAAGCTTTAACCTCCTGACATCTTGAGATGTTGCTTCAATATATCCACACAATGTTCCTACCTCATGATGCCATCTATTTTGTGAAGTGCACCAGTCCCTCCTGCAGCAAAGCACCCCCACAACATGATGCTGCCACCCCAGTGCTTCACGGTTGGGATGGTGTTCTTCAGCTTGCAAGCGTCCCCTTTTTTCCTTCAAACATAACGATGGTCATTATGGCCAAACAAATCTATTTTTGTTTCATCAGACCAGAAGACATTTCTCTAAAAAGTACGATCTTTATCCCCATGTACAGTTGCAAACCGTAGTCATGCTTTTTTATGGCGGTTTTGGAGCAGTGGCTTCTTCCTTGCTGAGCGGCCTTTCAGGTTATGTTTGCTGTTGTTGTTGGATTGATTTGCACTTTTTGCACCAAAGTATGTTCATCTCTAGGAGACAGAACGCGTCTCCTTCCTGAGCGGTATGATGGCTGCGTGGTCCCATAGTGTTTATACTTGCGTACTATTGTACAGATGAGCGTGGTACCTTCAGGTGTTTGGAAATTGCTCCCAATGATGAACCAGACTTGTGGAGGTCATGAATGATTTCTTTTGTTTTCACCATGATTTCAAGAAAAGAGGCACTGAGTTTGAAGGTAGGCCTTGAAATAAATACACAGGTACACCTCCAATTGACTCAAATTATGTCAATTATGTCAATCAGAAGCTTCTAAAGTCATCATTTTCTGGAATTTTCCAAGATGTTTAAAGGCACAGTCAACTTAGTGTATGTAAATTTCAGTCCCACTGGAATTGTGATACAGTGATGGGGTATTGTGTGTAGATGGGTGAGACTTTTTATTTTTTAAATCAATTTTGAATTAAGGTTGTAACACAACAAAATGTAGAATAAGTCAAGGGGTATGAACACTTTCTGAAGGCACTGTAATTCATTGAAATAATTGTACCAACCTCAGGGGATCAGCGTTTGGAGCCCTGTGTATAGATGTGGAGTGCTCTTCTCTATGTGCACACTGCCATTAATTAGAACTATTATCTCCATGGATATACAGAAAGCATTAGAAATCTCACTGGGTGAAAGTGAAGGTAAATACACTGACAAAAATATAAACGCAATATGCAACAATTTCAAAGACTTAGTCAGTTGCAGTTCATATAAAGAAATCAGTCAATTTAAATAAATACATTAGGTCCTAATCTATGGATTTCAAATGACTGGGAATACAGATATACATCTGTTGGTCACAGATACCTTTAAAAAATGGTAGTGGTGTGGACCAGAAAACCAGTACATATCTGGTGTGACCACCATTCATCTCCTTCGCATAGAGTTGATCAGGCTGTTGATTGTGGCCTGTGGAATGTTGTCCCACTCCTCTTAAATGTCTGTGCAAAGTTGCTGGATATTGGCGGGAACTGGAACACGCTGTCGTACATGTCAATCCAGAGCATCCGAAACCTGCCCATTGGGTGACATGTCTGCTGAGTATGCAGGCCATGGAAGAACTGCAATTGTGTTTGTGGTACCATAACCACGCCGCCACCATGGGGCAATATGTTCACAATGTTGACATCAGTAAACCGCTCGCCCACACAATGCCAGACACGTGGCTTGCAGTTGTGACATGCTGCCAAGCTCTCTAAAATGATGTTGGAGGCTACTTATGGTAGAGAAATGAACATTAAATTCTCTGGCAACAGCTCTGGTGGACATTCCTGCAGTCAGCATGTCAATTGCATGCTCCCTCAAAACTTGAGACGTCTGTGGCGTTGTGTTGTGTAACAAAACTGCACATTTTAGAGTGTAATGATATGCCACACCTATCAGGTGGATAGATGATCTTGTCAAATGAGAAATAATCATTAACAGGGATGTACACAAAATGTGCGCACAAAATCTGAGATAAATAATAGTTTTGTGGGATCTTTTATTTCAGCTCATAAAACATGGGACCAACACTTTAAATGTTGCGTTTATCTTTTTTTTGTGTAAAAAGAGCTGGGCCAGGTCAGTGATGGGACAGGGCCCTGCGGGTCATAAGCCCCAGCCTCTCTATGGAGGCAGAACCAGACAGGAAGCTAGCCTTTAAACGGACCCCTCCCTCCTCCACCGAAGGTGATACATTTATCAATCCCTGGGCCCCAGAGAGAAGGGGGTTGCCTCACCAACCAATAGTTTGTGAGTGCTCAGTCTCAGAGGAGTCCCACACACACAATGTATTCCATATGGTCATGTGGAGGTGGAGAGGCACCCTACACTGCACATTTGGCTCAGACCACCTACATCCTCTATGTTGAGCTCTGCTCTGACCGCCTCACTGGGGATTGGCTGCTGCTGAGTTATTTTTCATGTAGGATTTGGTTCCTCTCTTTGAGGCACGCTCAGCTCTCTCATGTGCTTTCAGCTTTGTTGTCCAAAACAAATGGGACGTCAATTTATGTAACAGAGAAATTGCATATTTCAATTGCCACCTTTTTGCCTCTTAAAGGGATATTTCACAGATATTACACATGACCTTAGTTTATGATACACAGACAGTAGTCCATTGACCCAGAACCAGCCACCAAAGATTCTTGACTCTTCATGTCCATAGACTACTTTAAAGCATCAGGCAGGACATATTTGTTGGTTATTTTCCCTCTAATGTGAAATAAACTAAACCATTTGTTTGGAAGCATCTGGAGATAAAGGACTAGTTTTCAATGACTAGTTTGCAGCATTCTAACTAAGACCATTTGAATGCATAGAGGACATGTTTTTCTCGGTCAGATACTGGACAATAGCCCTGGTCCGCTGCGGTCTGCTGAGGTCTGCTGAGGCCAAGCCATGCATAAATCCTGCCTGGCATGACAATGAGGTCACAGGACCAGTTGGGTGAGATCTCCTAACCCTTGAAACAGATATATTCTCCGTTTTAGTCTTTGAAGCTTATGAACGAGCGAGGTACGCCGATCACTCGTCCCTCCCTTCCTTCCTCTCCTCCCTCGCTTTATTACCTCCGTCATCCCTAATTTGGGTTGATGGGGTGGCTGTTGCATGATAAGACACACGTCTGGGCCCCTGCGTGAGAAGGCTGGCGGGCTCTGGCTGGGCTTGTTTTCTTTGCGTGACCATGTCCCTCCCTCTGTCACTCCCAGCAAGCCCACTCTGACCCCTTTCACAGCCTCGTTAGCTGGCGCGCTGCTGGTTTATTTGTTTTGGCCAGCCGCCCGTGTGAAAGGCACATTCTGACCAGGCTTAGGGAGGGGTCAGGGGGTAGGGGGGTAGTAATGAGGGGGGTCAGGGCTGAGGTGGCGTTCATGTTTACTCAGAGAGGGGGGGACAGTGGGATGGGAGGGAGGGAGGGACGAGCGGTTTGTACTCCTGCCCGCCCGGGCTCCATGCTGTATATGAGCAGCATGTGCGTGTTAGTGTGTGACTGTGTGTGCTCCTGCATGTGTGTGACTGTTTATTTGAGTGTGTGACCTCCCTGCCCGGTCAAAGGGAAATGTTCCTCAGTGTAGCTGCTTTTGAGGAACGAGATGCACATGCAGGTCATCCAGAGTTTAGAGATCCAGCCCAAATCCATGGAAAGCTCCTGGGGGAAACGGAATACACTATGTGGATTGTGGCAATCTTTGGACATTTCACTGATTCCCACTGACCAGATACGCCAATTGCTCACGCTAGCATCTACATTATGGCCCTATACAGACTCACTACTGGCAGATTTCACCAACTGTATTGTGGGTGGGAATATCAATCAAGATATGTGCATTGGAACTAGACTCACATGAAGCTACAACAGAAATGCATGACAAGAGTGGGTGATTATGTCATCCACAAAGTAGTCCCATGGTAATTCTCATGTACGGTATGGTAAGACACTGGGCTATGCCTCAGGTGAGTTGATGGGTCACTTGAGGCGTACATCACACAAACCCAAAGAGAAATCAGCTTGTCTCAGCTGTCATACAGGAACGTGTTAAACAACATATCTGTTATATCATATGACCGTGCTTTCACCTGACAAAGTACAGAGACCACAGTAAGACTGACATGACAGCACGTACGTATAAGGTGTGTCTCTGAGCAGTCCAAGTCAAACTTCTGAGCAAGATGTTGAGGTCACTGGAAGTCAAAAAGGCACAGTGCTGCCATCAAGTAGGTGACTTAGGCAACCTTTGGGAATGTTAAACAAAGAAAGAACTGAGGTTGAGGCAGGGGGAGCAGCAAATAAGTACATGTGGTCCTACTTCTCTGAATTTCTCTGTCTGGCAGGGTTTAGTGGACTATCATCAGATCAGTACATCAGAATGAGATTGGACCCATGCTAAAAACACAGCACGGTGGAGCTGTGTGTATAGTGTTTATACGGAGCTGTGTGTATCGTGTTTATACGGAGCTGTGTGTATCGTGTTTATATGGAGCTGTGTGTATCGTGTTTATATGGAGCTGTGTGTATCGTGTTTATATGGAGCTGTGTGTATCGTGTTTATATGGAGCTGTGTGTATCGTGTTTATATGGAGCTGTGTGTATCGTGTTTATATGGAGCTGTGTGTATCGTGTTTATATGGAGCTGTGTGTATCGTGTTTATATGGAGCTGTGTGTATCGTGTTTATATGGAGCTGTGTGTATCGTGTTTATATGGAGCTGGGTGTATAGTGTTTATATGGAGCTGTGTGTATCGTGTTTATATGGAGCTGTGTGTATCGTGTTTATATGGAGCTGTGTGTATCGTGTTTATATGGAGCTGTGTGTATCGTGTTTATATGGAGCTGTGTGTATCGTGTTTATATGGAGCTGTGTGTATCGTGTTTATATGGAGCTGTGTGTATCGTGTTTATATGGAGCTGTGTGTATCGTGTTTATATGGAGCTGTGTGTATAGTGTTTATATGGAGCTGTGTGTATCGTGTTTATATGGAGCTGTGTGTATAGTGTTTATATGGAGCTGTGGCAATGCACACTAATTCCACCTGGGCTAGGTTACAAAACACACACACACACACACACACACACACACACACACACACACACACACACACACACACACACACACACACACACACACACACACACACACACACACACACACACACACACACACACACACACACACACACACACACACACACACACACACACACACACACACACACACACACAGGAAAGCGCAGGTGACGTCAGGTCCAGTAATCCTCTAAGTCAGAGAGGAGACATGGCAGACAGCAGCAATATGATGAATGTAATAAATCAGACAGAAGTGGCGGCACCAGAATAACACAGGCTGACATAGTCACCAGTATGTTCCAGATTAACCTCTGCCACCACCTCACTCAGAGGCTCTGCAGGGATGGAAGTAGTTGGGGCCTGCTGGCTCTGGACCCTGGAAGTTCAGCTCTCACTCTGGGTGTAAACACACTCTCACTGCCTGGCCTGGCTGCCACATTGAACACCATAGCACTCTCTCAATGCACGGTGGGCCCTGAATGAGCCAGTCTGGCTAGATGTGTTTGCATTGAGTTGTGAAATTCACACCGGCAGAGCTCCTGTTTTACCACATCTATTATCACAACCGTTAATGGAAACATTTAAAGAGCCACGTTGAGAAGATTTATTAGCTCCAAATTAACACTCACCAACGACAAATGGCATGGTTTGTCCGATGACACTTTCAAAGAGTTAGAGCCCATATTTTTGTGATGATACCCTGAGGACTTGTTCAGCTACATCCGTATTTTCCGAATCTGAGACTTCTTTAAATGGCAAACGAGAGACATTAAAAAAAGACCATTGAAAAAAAGCTTCCTCTCATTCCTGGAAACAAACATTTCTGGTGGTCCCTGAAATTAAATTGCAACTAACTCAAACGCAAACACACAGATGCAAACAAGATCTGATTAGGATTGGCATGGGAATGGATACTTCCCCCCCCTGGAGACGTAGCATGCTTGTTTATGCAGAAGAAGATTCTCGCACTTCGATGTGTAAGAATATACCTCTAAAAAGGGAACAAGGTCTCTCCACAATGAGGCATAAGAAACATCCACAGGGAATGAATGCTACACTTGAGCAACAGTTTGGCTAAACTGAAAACAGATCCCTCTGGGCCGAGAGTGCATGCAGACAATCACACACAGACACCTAGTACTTACACACACTAGATATGTTGTTTTGCAGTAATGCCAGTGGAAATACACACAAAGTAAATGCTTTCCATACTGTGGAATACTGTGAAAGTTTTCTACCTGTATAAAAAACCCTACAGCTTAACCATGGCGTGAATCACCCCTTCTAATATACTTTACTTCACTGTGGTAAAGCCTCACCACTTGTGTGAAGCAAAATACCACAACTTAACCACGTGTGAATATTAAAGGGAAATGACGACCAAGTCAATCACACAACACAAGGCAATGGTTTGAGGAAATCCAGACCTCCTTAGCTTTTTTACCAGAGCTCCTTAACCAGAGCACCTTAGCTCCTTAACCAGAGCTCCTTAACCAAGTGTGAGACCAGAGTTATAAGACCTACTCAAATCCAACTGAAATGAGTTAGTTGAGAGAGATATGTTGTCAGGGTGATATCATCAGCATTATCTAAGAGGATGAGAGACCTGATTTATGTAACATGTAGTTATATACTATACATCGTTTTCTGGACGTTTTTTAAAGCTGAAAAATGTATTATATAACTTTGATTTATTGGTTGGGAGGTACACCGAACACCTGCTCTTTCCATGACATAGACTGACCAGACTGACCAGGTGAAAGTTAGCATCCCTTATTGATGTCCTTGTTAAATACTCCTCAATTAGTGTAGATGAAGTTGAGTAGACAGGTTAAAGAATCATTTTTAAGCTTTGAGACAATTTTGACATGGATTGTGTATGTGTGCCATTCAAAGGGTGAAAGAGCAAGACAAAAGATAGAAGTGCCTTTGAACGGGGTATGGTAGTAGGTACCAAGCGCTTCGGTTTGTGTCAACAACTGCAATGCTGCTGGGTTTTTTAGGCTCAACAGTTTCCCATGTGTATAAAGAATGTCTCCACCACACAAAGGACATCCAGCCAACTTGACATAACTGTGGGAAGCATTGGAGTGAACATGGACCGACATCCATGTGAAACGCTTTTGACACCTTGTAGAGTCCATGCCCCGAAGAATTGAGGCTGTTCTGAGGACAACAAGAAAATATATTTTAGGAAGGTATTCTTAATGTTTTGTCCACTCAGTGTATACAGTGCCTTCGGAAAGTATTCAGACCCATTGACTTATTCCACATTTTGTTAGGTTAAAGCCTTATTCTGAAAGTGTTTAAGTAGTTTTATTTCCTCATCAATCTACACACAATATCCCATAAAGACAAAGCAAAAACAGTATTTTTGTATTTTCTGCTTATTTATAAAAAATTTAAAACAGATATATCAAATTTACATAAGTATTCAAACCCTTTACTCAGTACTTTGTTGAAGCATCTTCGGCAGCAATTACAGCCTCGATTCTTCTTGGGTATGACACTACAAGCTTGGTACACCTGTATTTGGGGAGTTTCTCCCATTCTTCTTCTGCAGATCCTCTCAAGTTCTGTCAGGCTGGATGGAGAGCTTTGCTGCACAGCTATTTTCAGGTCTCTCCAGAGATGTTCGATCGGGTTCAAGACCAGGCTCTGACTGACATTCAGAGACATCCCAAAGCCACACCTGTGTTGTCTTGGCTGTGTGCTTAGGGTTGATGTCCTGTTGGAAGGTGAACCTTCGCCCCAGTCTGAGGTCCTGCGCTCCGGAGCAGGTATCCATCAAGCATCTCTGTACTTTGCTCCGTTCATTTTGGCCTCGATCCTGACTAGTCTCTTCCAGCACCATGCTTCACTGTAGGGATGGTGCCAGATTTCCTCCAGACGTGACGCTTGGCATTCAGGCCAAATAGTTGAATCTTGGTTTCATCAAACCAGAGAATCTTGTTTCTCATGGTCTGAGAGGTGTCTTTAGGCAAACTCCAAGCAGGCTATCATGTGCCTTTTACTTCCGTCCGGCCACTCTACAATAATAGCCTGATTCGTGGACTGCTGCAGAGATGGTTATCCCATCTCCACAGGGGAACTCTAGAGCTCTATCAGAGTGACCATTGGGTTCTTGGTCACCTCCCTGACCAAGGCCCTTATCCCTGATTGCTCAGTTTGGCTGGGCGGCCAGCTCTAGGAAGAGTCTCGGTGGTTCCAAACTTCTTCCATTTAAAAATGATGGAGGTCACTGTGTTCTTGTGGACCTTCAATGCGTCAGACATGTTTTGGTACCCTTCCCCAGATCTGTGCCTCGACACAATCCTGTCTCGGAGTCCTACAGACAATTCCTTCGACGTCATGGATTGGTTTTTGCTCTGACATTCACTGTCAACTGTGGGACCTTATAAAGACAGGTGCGTGCCCTTCCAAATCATGTCCAATCAATTTCATTTACCACAGGTGGACTCCAATCAAGTTTACCACAGGTGGACTCCAATCAAGGATGATCAATGGAAACAGGATCCATCTGAACTAAATTTTGAGTCTCATTGCAAAGGGTCTGAATACTTCTGTAAATAAGGTATTTCAGTTTTTTTTTATTATGAAAAATAATTTTTAAATGATTTTAAATTAAATCTAAAATCCTGTTTTTGCTTAGTCATTATGAGGTATTTTGTGTATATTTGTTGAGGATGTTTTTTTATTGAATACATTTTTTAATAAGGCTGTAACGTAACAAAATATGGAAAAAGCCATACTTTCCGAAGGTACTGTATTTTACTGTACCAACAAGGCACGCTTACAGGATGTGATTGTAACAGTGCTTTGATAAGAAATGAATACAGTACCAACTCAACAGCGATTCAGGGTACACAAGGCTTAGTAGACTGTAAGGACAGATACCCATATGGTCTGTGGCCCTTTTGTCCTTTCAGTTCGAGGAGTACGTGTGAGAGTGATGGGGCGACAGTGCGGCGGGGTTAGAGGGTAAGGGGTTAATGCTTTACCTAGGTCTCAGAAGGACATAGACACCCCCAGTATGTGACATGAAGAGGAACCTTCCACCCCGCACCCCCACATGACGTGAGAAGGGGAGACAGGCTCCGGTGGGGAGGTGAAGCATGAAATCAGAGTTCAAGCTCTCCCAATCTAAATGCTTTTACAGGTTCAACCCCCTCCCATTCTCCCCCGACCAGCCAGTCTACGCTCCTCAGCCAGGCCCCCTACCAGGCCCATATATCCTAACCTGATGACAGTAACTGATGAACAGTAAAGGTGAGCAGTGAGACACACGCTGATGGAAGCCATACCTATGGGGATCTAGGCACGCATGGTAGTTTGTCTCGGCCAAGTATACCCTCTTGCCTCCATTCACCCCTAGCTTTCAGAACCACCATCCAGCAAAGCTTTTTTCCTCTACTGTAGTCTGTAACCCGAAAGCACCTTTCAGATTAGTCTTATTTCCTGTAGGAAGAGGCCTCAATTTGTGCTCATTGCAACAGTAACTCTGCTTCTCTGACCCGCCGTAACCGCCCATCCTAATTCCACACATTAAACGCAGGACCCTCGAACCTATCAGCTTGAATCCTGCATCTGGGTCCTCGTGGTGACATGCAAGGAAGCGGGGCCCTCACAGTTGCCCAGGTGCTGAGACTTATGACCGGCGCTCCCCCACTCTGCAGTCACACAAGCCTTGCCCCGTGCCTGGGCCTCAGCCTGCTTTTACTGCAGCCAGCAGGGAAACCAGACGCTACAAAGGTCCCGGGTCCACATACATTTCACGAGCAAAGTTACTGGGAAATAAATCATTTCAAGGACTTATGAGAAAGAAGCGGAGGAGGGAATGGAAGGGATGCTAGTGAAGTTGGGGGTGCTTCCTGGAACTGAGAAATGCCGTGCGTGAAACAAAATCACCTTGACTCGTTTGGCTTGATCATATTTCTGCCAACGAGATAGAGTGAGATAATATCGTCTATGATAACAAGCATCCTTTGTAGCTTCAAGTAGAGATATGTAAATTACACGATAATTAAACAATTAAGTATTCTGTGTAGATCAAAGTGTCCACCCTCTGAAAATAATAAATTAAAGATACTGCTTAACTGCTCACCTAATTCTATTAGACTAATCATATTTCCCCTAGACGTACCAAGTGTCCAGGAAAAGAGGTCATTTGAGATAGACAATTAGGCTTTTACAAGGCAGGATTGGGCCCAGACTCTATAACATAAAATACCTGTGAAGCTGAGGCCTGTTTTCCCTCACCTGAAATATGTGCATCATAAAACTCAAAAATCATTCTCACACTTTAGCTGCTGTTGATAACTGCTCAAACAGAGGCCTGTGTGTTCAGACATGAATGCCATTATTAGCCTAAAATATGGCAAAACAATTTCATTTTCAGAGAGAGGAGTTGTGTGATGTGAATGTGCATATCCAGTGGCCTTGATAAGCATAGGTCTAATCTTATCTCTGTTTGTGTGCACGTTTAGCTTATGTCCCATCTTCCATGTTAGTCAAGTGTTACCTTCAGTGACAGTCTGTATCCAAAATGTTGGTGTTGTTTGAAAAACATGCGCACATACAGTGTGTTCTCCTCCTCTGGGTGATGACTGTTTATACAGTATGTCATGTTGTAAGCTACACACTTGGTTTTGCTGTTTGAATTTTAAAAATGTTTTTCTAATTCACACTTTACAAATCACAATAAAGAGTACCATGATGACAGTCACTTCATCCTTGTGCTGTTTAAGTTTGTCCTATTTTTAAAAAAATGACCCACAAGACATTTAGCTAATCTACATGGCTATGTACAACCTAATGTGTCGTGGCCTTTCAACAATTGAGGAATTTTGTAGACAATGATGACAGACCCCCAAGATATTAACCTTGTCTACACAGCTCATGTACAAAGCAGTACTGAGTGACTGATTAAGAACAGAAATATATTTTCTGCCACAAGTACAAATAACCAGACAAACATATAGCTTTTTTTCCAGGTAACAATCACAAGAGGAAGTATCACAAGAGGAAGTATCACAAGAGGAAGTGTCACACAAGGAATTGTCACAAGAGGAAGTGTCGCAAGAGTAAGAGTCACAAGAGGAAGTGTCACAAGAGGAAGAGTCACCAAGAGGAAGTGTCACAAGAGGAAGAGTCGCCAAGAGGAAGTGTCACAAGAGGAAGAGTCACCAAGAGGAAGAGTCGCAAGAGGAAGTATCACAAGAAGAAGAGTCGCCAAGAGGAAGTGTCACAAGAGGAAGAGTCACCAAGAGGAAGAGTCGCAAGAGGAAGTATCACAAGAGGAAGAGTCGCCAAGAGGAAGTGTCACAAGAGGAAGTGTCACAAGAGGAAGAGTCGCCAAGAGGAAGTGTCACAAGAGGAAGAGTCACCAAGAGGAAGAGTCGCAAGAGGAAGTATCACAAGAGGAAGAGTCGCCAAGAGGAAGTGTCACAAGAGGAAGAGTCACCAAGAGGAAGAGTCGCAAGAGGAAGTGTCACAAGAGGAAGAGTCGCCAAGAGGAAGTGTCACAAGAGGAAGAGTCGCCAAGAGGAAGTGTCACAAGAGGAAGAGTCACCAAGAGGAAGTGTCACAATAGGAAGGGTCGCCAAGAGGAAGAGTCGCAAGAGGAAGTGTCACAAGAGGAAGAGTCGCCAAGAGGAAGTGTCACAAGAGGAAGTATCACAGGAGAAAGTGTCACAAGAGGAAGAGTCGCAAGAGGAAGTGTCACAAGAGGAAGTGTCACAAGAGGAAGTGTTACAAGAGGAAGAGTCACCAAGAGGAAGTGTCACAATAGGAAGGGTCGCCAAGAGGAAGAGTTGCAAGAGGAAGTGTCACAAGAGGAAGTATCACAAGAGGAAGTGTCACAAGAGGAAGTGTCACAAGAGGAAGTGTCACAAGAGGAAGAGTCACCAAGAGGAAGTGTCACAATAGGAAGAGTCACCAAGAGGAAGTGTCGCAAGAGGAAGTATCACAGGAGAAAGTGTCACAAGAGGAAGAGTCGCAAGAGGAAGTGTCGCAAGAGGAAGTATCACAGGAGAAAGTGTCACAAGAGGAAGTGTCACAAGAGGAAGAGTCACCAAGAGGAAGTGTCACAATAGGAAGAGTCGCCAAGAGGAAGTATCACAGGAGAAAGTGTCACAGGAGAAAGTGTCACGAGAAAGTTGTAGATGGCACTTGCTGGACACTAACGATCTTTAATTACATCCTAAACTGTATAATGTTAGTGTCCAGAGGCTCCTCAGCTGTCCCACTCTTCCGGCCACTGGAGCTGGGTCGGGGGGGATTGATGAAGTGGCAGGGCAGAGGATGAGGTTTGTGCGTTAGTGAGAGGGGCCAGGGACGTGATGAACAAGGAAGGGGAGATGATGAACCAAGGGGCGATGAACCATCTGTAGATGGGCCTTCGGGGCTCAGTTCTGTCTCTTGCCTGTCCACAATGCCATCCTACCTCCCCAACACCTGATGGTGAATACGTTAGAATACATTGCAAGCAATCTCTCCATGGGCTCATTTGACTTAAAATGCTTACTCAAATAACTGATTTAATAAACATCTCAATCTAACTAGCACAAACAAACACACACACAGTGTCTGTTTTCATTATGATAACAACACAGGCACAGGCCATTTCCCACTCACAATTTCTCCCATCCAGAAACAAGCTGATTTCACATGTTCTAACTAGGTCTGCTAAACATAATATCACAAACATACACTGTACAAAAGGAATCAGCTGCACGACAAGGGTACATACTGAATCTGGCATATTGGTGTCTGCCTGAAGATGAAGCCAACCCAGTTAACGGACAATTAGCAGCAGCCACACACCTTGTCGTCTTCACCTTTTTCCGATTGCGAATGTTCTTGTCCGAATACATCTGCATCTCATACGGCGCGTCTCAATTTCCAGGTAGGAAAAAAGCTGTGTTGAATGTTTGAGTGTATAAAAATGACATTGCAACACTGCTCTGTACTTTCCATCTCCGCAGTGTGTGGATTTACAGTGCATTCGGAAAGTATTCAGACCCCTATATTTTTTCACATTTTGTGAGGTTACAACCTTGTTTTTTTCCCCCTCATCAATCTACACACAATAACCCATAATAACAAAGCAAAAAATGATTGCAAATGTAATAAAAAAATGGAAATATAAAATGTTAATAAGTATTCAGACCCTTTACTCTGTACATTGTTGAAGCACCTTTGGCAGCGATTAGAGTCTTCTTGGGTATGATGCTACAAGCTTGGCACATGTGTATTTGGGGAGTTTCTCCCATTCTTCTCTGCAGATCACATTCTTCCACTGCAAATCTACCATTCCAGTGTTTTACTTGCTATATTGTATTTACTTCGCCACCATGGCCTTTTTTTTGCCTTTACCTCCCTTATCTCACCTCATTTGCTCACATCGTATATAGACTTGTTTCTACTGTATTATTGACTATGTTTTGTTTTATTCCATGTGTAACTCTGTGTTGTTGTACGTGTCAAACTGCTTTGCTTTATCTCGGCCAGGTCGCAATTGTAAATGAGAACTTGTTCTCAACTTGCCTACCTGGTTAAATAAAGGTGAAATTTAAAAAATGTAAAAATGAAAAAAGATCCTCTCAAGCTCTGTCAGGTTGGAAGGGGAGCGTTGCTGCACAGCTATTTTCAGGTCTCTCCAGAGATGTTAGATTGGGTTCAAGTCCAGGCTCTGGCTGGGCCACTCAAGGATATTCAGAGACTTGTCCCAAAACCACTCCTGTATTGTTATGGCTGTGTGCTTAGGGTCAATATGAACTCCTGCAGAATTAAGCAGTTCTTGCAGTAAAATGACACCAAATGTGCATTTTGACTCGGGAACAGGAGTGGAGAAACATGATTTATTTATCTCAGAATCTTGAGAGAATGAAAGCTGCTGCATTTATTAACATCATAAAATCTGATAGTATTTCAACCACATAAAATATGCATCCAAGCCAAACTAAAATCTTGTTGGGTCGTTTTCACAACTTTTAATTCCCTTAAAACCGGTCAAACTGATGTCATTTGGCAATTTTGCGCAAATTTTCTCCCCTGTCCCTAAATGTCTTTGCTGCATGAGAGAAGCAGAGATAAAGGGGAAAACTTGACCATGTCAACTAGATTGAAGCATTCGTTCTAGAATTTATATTGAACAAAAATATAAACGCAAATGTAACATTTTCAAAGATTTCACTGAGTTTCAGTTCATATAAATGTATTAGTGCCCTAATCTGTAGATTTCACATGACTGGGAATACAGATATGCATCTGATGGATAAGAAAACCAGTCAGTATCTGGTGTGACCACCATTTGTCTCATGCACCGCAAAATATCTCCTTCGCATAGAGTTGATCAGGATGTGGCCTGTGGAATGTTGTCTCCCACTCCTCTTCAATAGCTGTTCGAAGTTACTGGATATTTGCGTGAACTGGAACACGCTGTCGAACATTTAGATCCAGAGCATCCCAAAAGTGCTCAATGGGTGACATGTCTGGTGAGTAATGCAGGCCATGGAAGAACTGGGAAATGTTTAGCGTCCAGGAATTGTGTACAGATCCTTGTTATATGGGGTCGTGCATTATCATGTTGAAACATGAGGTGATGGCGGTGGATGAATGGCACGACAATGGGCCTCAGGATATCATCATGGTATCTCTGTGCATTCAGATTTCCATTGATAAAATGCAATTGTGTCCGTTGGTCGTAGCTTATGCCTGCCCATACCGTTAGAGGTGCCATTTTCAGGCAACAGCTCTGGTGGCCATTCCTGCAGTCAGCATGCCAATTGCACACTCCCTTAAAACTTGAGACATCTGTGGCATTGTGTTGGTTGACAAAACTGCATATTTTAGAGTGGCTTTTTATTGTCACCAGCACAAGGTGCGCCTGTGTAATGATCATGCTGTTTAATGAACTTCTTGATATGCCACAACTGTCAGGTGGATGGATTATCTTGGCAAAAGAGAAATGCTCACTAACATGAATGTAAACAAATTTGGTCACAGCATTTGAGAGAAATAAGCTATTTGTGCATATGGAAAATGTCTGAGATCTTTATTTCAGTTCATGAAACATGGGACCAACACTTTACATGTTGCGTTTACATGTCTACGCCTTGGGCCAGAAGTAATGATGGAATTAAAGCTGCAAGTATCTAAATATAGACAAGTTGACTAACAAATAGCCTACCAAAATGTTGGCAATTATAAGCAGAAACATAGGTACAGTTGAAGTCGGACGTTTACATGCACCTTAGCCAAATACATTTAAACTCCGTTTTTCACAATTCCTGACATTTAATCCTAGTAAAAATGACCTGTTTTAGGTCAGTTAGGATCACCACTTTACTTTAAGAATGTGAAATGTCAGAATAATAGTAGAGAGAATGATTTATTTCAGCTTTTATTTCTTTATTCACATTCCCAGTGGGTCAGAAGTTTACACACACTCAATTAGTATTTGGTAGCATTGCCTATAAATTGTTTAACTTGGGTCAAACGTTTTGGGTAGCCTTCCATTGTCACGACGCCGACCGAAGGTGGTTCCCCTTCCCGTTCGGGTGGCGCTCGGCGGTCGTTGTTGCCGGCCTACTAGCTGCCACTGATTATTTTCTCCCCATCCTTACGTGTTTATTGATTACACCTGTTTTGAGTTTGTTGTAATTAGTTGGGCTTTATTAGTCAGTCTGCCTGTTTCTTTGTGCGGGATTGATAATTGTACCCCTGGTGTTTGATACAGCGGAACGTGTTGGTTTATGTTCGTGTATGGTGCTGGACTATTTTCCTTCCCCGTGTCTGGGGCATTTTGTTTTGAGCACCCAGTGTTTAGTGGGGTGGCCGTGGTTCACCGTGTGTGCATTAAAATAGCACTATATTGAACTCTCTGTTTTCCTGCGCCTGACTTCACACTCACGACACCCAGTACCTTACATCCATAAGCTTCCCACAATAAGTTGGGTAAATGTTGTCCCATTCCTCCTGACAGAGTTGGTGTAACAGAGTCAGGTTTGTAGGCCTCCTTGCTCGCACACACTTTTTCAGTTCTGCCCACACATTTTCTAAAGGATTGAGTTCAATGCTTTGTGATGGCCACTCCAATACCTTGACTTTGTTGTCCTTAAGCCATTTTTCCACAACTTTGGAATTATGCTTGCAGTCATTGTCCATGTTGCTTCAAAATATCCACATCATTTTCCTGCTTCAGGATGCCATCTATTTTGTGAAGTGCACCAGTCCTTCCTGCAGCAAAGCACCCCCACAACATGATGCTGCCACCCCCTTGATTCACGGTTGGGAAGGTGTTCTTCGGCTGCAAGCCTCCTCCTTTTCCCCCCAAACATAACGTTTGTCATTATGGCCAAACAGTTCTATTTTTGTTTCATCAGACCAGAGAACATTTATCCAAATAGTATGATCTTTGTCCCCATGTGCAGTTGCAAACCGTAGTCAAGCTTTTTTATGGCGGTTTTGGAGCAGTGGCTTCTTCCTTGCTGAGCAGCCATTCAAGTTATGATGATATAAGACTCATTTTATTGTGGATATAGACACTTTTGTAGCTGTTTCATCCAGCATCTTCACAAGGTCCTTTGCTGTTGTTCTAAGATTGAGGAGCGTGGTACCTTCAGCCGTTTGGAAATTGCTCCCAAGGATGAATCAGACTTGTGGAGGTCTACAATTTTTTTTCTAAGGTCTTGGCTGATTTCTTTTGATTTTCCCATGATGTCAAGCAGAGAGGCACTGAGTTTGAAGGTAGACCATGAAATACATCCACAGGTACACCTCCAATTGACTCAAACAATGTCAATTAGCCTATCAGAAGCTTCTAAAGCCATGACATAATTTTCCTGAATTTTCCAAGCTGTTTAAAGGCACAGTCAATTTAGTGTAATAATCTGTCTGTAAACAATTGTTGGACTTGCCAAAACTACAGTTTGTTAACAAGAAATTGTGGACGAGTTTTAATGACTCCAACCTAAGTATAGGTTAACCCACTGTTCCTAGGCCGTCATTGAAAATAAGAATTTGTTCTTAACTGACTTGCCTGGTAAAATAAAGGTCAAATATAACATTTAATATGTAAACTTCCAACTTCAACTGTATATCCAAATTAGGTGATAAAAATAAAAAATGAATCTGCACCACGTCATTGTTTCCGACATCTCTGACTGTGCAGTGCATTTTCTATATTTGTGAGTTAGTGTTGGGTGCGGGACTCAGATTTGAACTTTATCACATATAGTCAGGCAGTTGTGGATGGGTTATTAGCAATTGTTGAGGTATCCACAAATAGACTCATATCCACAAATCGCTGTGTGTGAATCCTAAATCACCCCCTTCACCCCCCATTTGCTCGTTCATGTGCGCTTCCGCCATTTGTGCAAGTTTCCCAAAGCTGAGGCAATGAAAATGATTGAGGCTGTAGTGGATTTTTAGACCTTCATATAGCAACTTCGACCGAGCCAGCAAGGCAGCATACTTCAGAGTGCTATCCCGCAATATGCAATATGTTTGGAGTTTGCACAATTCCATTTAAAAAAGTGAGAGGCGTGCCTAGGGCTTGTACGTAAGCTTTTCATGGTAAGCTTGTATTCGGCGCATGTGACAAATAAAATCATGTGCATTTGTTTATGTCTGATTTCGAAACTTGACACGTAACAGATAAAAGGATGGGGGAATTTGTTCATTTGAAGTTCATGCTTGTTTTAATATTTAAAAGTGGAACATGAATTGCATCATTCAAGTCAGGGGTGTGTCCTGAAGTTGATGGGTTTATTGATCCCATCGCCACTCTTTCGTTTCGTCAACAGCACGTGACAACGAAGGGCCCTCAGAGCGAGTTGTTAGGGGCGGGGGGGTTGGTTTGGGATTCACTGTCTATCTCCTTGCTCCCTCGCTCCTTGTGTGTCTCTGTCTACACTTACTTATAAGATCTGATCCCAATCAGATAACAATGCATCTTTTAATTATCTATACATGCCTAAAAATGTCGGCACAATCAGAATGTGGACAAGATCAGGACAAAGGACTCATGTTAGAACCAGGTATAAACGGGACTTCTGTCTGTCTCCCTCTGTCTCCCTCTCGGTCTGTCTCCTTCTCTGCCTGACCAGGTATAAACGGGACTTCTGTCTGTCTCCCTCTGTCTCCCTCTCGGTCTGTCTCCTTCTCTGCCTGACTCCCTCTCTGCCTGACTCCCTCTCTGTCTGACTCCCTCTCTGTCTGACTCCCTCTCTGTCTGACTCCCTCACTGCCTGTCTCCCTCTCTGTCTGACTCCCTCTCTGTCTGACTCCCTCTCTGTCTGACTCCCTCTCTGTCTGACTCCCTCTCTGTCTGACTCCCTCTCTGTCCGACTCCCTCACTGCCTGTCTCCCTCTCTGTCTGACTCCCTCTCTGTCTGACTCCCTCTCTGTATGACTCCCTCTCGGTCTATTTCTCTGTCTGTCTGTTTCTCTTTCGCTAATATCAGTAAAGAGATGGGAAGGAAAGGCCTCTCTCTTAATTAGCTGTCTTAGAGTTCTGGAGATGGATGCCAGTGCTGAAATGCACATTGGGCCTTATCCAAACCTGTACATTTGGGCTTCCAAGACTTAATAGATTGAGAGCAATTAAAAGTGTTTCCTCAATTTTCCTCCGCTAAAGGAAACACATGTATGAATTTTATAATAAAGTGGAATTTTGGCTAAAATGCACATTCTTCGTTGCTTCTTGATGTTTTTTTAAAACATTCAGTCAGCCATGTAAGTAATGGAGATTGTGTCCCAAAGTTTTAACATGTTTCATTTATCGTTTCTGCACTTCACAAGCCATATGTTCAGGCACCAGAATGTCTTTTTGATTGTTCTGAAATGTAGCCTCAGCAGAGATTTACACACAATAGGAAAAAAATGGAAATCAGACATTATTGGTCCAAGTCAATATACTTGAGTTAATTATTACTTGCCCATTTTTAAGACAGACATTCCGATGAACAGAGATAGAGAGAAAATAAATACAAATAAATCTTATGTTGAGTTTGATTTTGTATTTCCTGCTGCGCTTCAGAGCGCAGCAGGATGCCTCTCCACAGAGTACTATATGTTGCAAGGCCAGAGAGGCAGACACATGCAGGGACCAGCTCACCAGGCTATGCTGTAGCTGTATATAAGAGGCCTTTCTGAGCAATACCCTAATCAAATGTTTACGGCAGTAATTACCCTATAGTTTTTGGCTGGCACACCAACTCATTTGGAAGATGAATCAGTTATAGATTAATAAACAAGGTTGCCTCTCTGGATGTCGTTCTACAAACCCGAGCTTGTTCTCTTCCACTCAAGAGTTCTGCGTTAGTTAAGTGGGACTATGAACCGCTTCCACTGAGACTTAAAAATCATCACTACGAGTGGACTTGCAGAACAGGAATATCCGCAGACTGCTCTCTCCCAACAACTTCCTGAGCTGATGCAGTGCATGCCAGTGATGCCACATCAAATGTCAGTTTGATTCACAAAAACAGTTTCACATCTGTACGATAGAACACATTCTTTGTCCAGACCCACACATTCCAGCAACAATGCAATGGAAATGTCAGTTTAGCAGAACCTGGCCACACACAGAACACTGTGCCAACTAATTGTATCAGTGGACAGACGCCGTTGAAACAATCCTGTATGGTTTCAGCATTGACAAGCCACCCCTTATGAGGCCGGATCTTGCGGTTTCAAGGTTAGGAAAATGTAACAGATGCTTTCAAGGTTGGGGGATGCAAATACTGTATATCCCAGGCCAAAACTCTTCTGAAAGTAAGAAACGTTGGAAAAGAGAAGCTGGATTGCAATAGAGTAGTCGACCTATACACTACGGCAATTCTTCCTTTTAGCTTTGTACCACTGAACCAAGTTTGTCTGTCTATACTTAACACAAAATCAAAGTTACTGCACACTCTGATCTTACAGGAATGCAGACAAACTGAGGAGAAATTTTACTTGCCTTCAGGCTGCTAATCACTATAGGTAACCATGAGATCATTCCTGGTTAGACTGCTAAGACCCCCGCTCAGTGGATACTGCTCTCTCTAGGCACTGGGTAATTTTCTCCAGGCACGCAAAAGCGATAGCGCAGCCCCCAGAAGTACATTATCCCCACAGTTACAGGAAGGCCTTTTCCTCCTCTGTGAAACTTCATGTTCCTCCTTTTGGTGTATGGTGACCACTTGTCAACCACATCACTTATAGAAGGGTCATTTTCTTCTTGATGTCCTTACTGTTGTTTATTAAAAAAGTGATTGAACCATGCCTTGGTTTTGAATGTCTCTCCTTTAGCTTAGTCAGAGTGAATCACTGCCTTTCCTCAATGTTTTACACAGTCAGAGAGGACACACACACACATTCACCACTGCTGTTATTATTTATTATTACTATTTATTTAGGCTGCTATACTGTTTTATACTACTTGTATAAAACAGTCTAGATCGATACAGAGAGAGCGCGAGAGAGAGACAGAGAGAGACGTAACTGATGAGCTCTCACATTATAGTAAGATATAAAGTTGGACAAGACTGACCCCTTGTGTCAAACTGATTTACTATACAGTATTAAGATTTCATTACCTTGAAGGGACATTTAAAAAAATGTCAACTTCATATTTATCATCTCCAGCACCACCCCAACATCAACATACTGTATGTGAAAATGGCGCAATTCTATGTGTTGTAGTAAATAAGATAGAAGAAGATACGTGTTTTTAATGACATCATCGGTGTGCATCATGTCATTTTAACCAATTATGAGTAGGCATTGTCTACTAATTGTCTACTAATTGGTTGATGATGTTTATCGGAAACACTTATCCTTTTAGTAGAAAACATAGAAATGTGCTATTTTCACATATGTTGATGTTGGGGTGGTGCTGGAGAGGATACATTTACATTTAATTTACCTTTAATCTAAATTATTTTGTTAACCTTCTATACTGTAGCAACAACATTGATATTGATATAATTTTAAATATGTATATACACTACCGGTCAAAAGTTTTAGAACACCTACTCATTCAAGGATTTTTCTTAGTTATGACTATTTTCTACATTGTAGAATAATAGCGAAAACATCAACACTATGAAATAACACATATGGAATCATGTAGTAACCAAAAAAAGTGTTAAACAAATCAAAATATATTTTATATTTGCGATCCTTCAAAGTAGCCACCCTTTGCCTTGATGAGAGCTTTGCACACTCTTGGCATTCTCTCAACCAGCTTCATGTTGTAGTCACCTGGAATGCATTTCAATTAACAGTTGTGCCTTGTTAAAAGTTAATTTGTGGAATTTCTTTCCTTCTTAACGCGTTTGAGCCAATCAGTTGTGTTGTGACAAGGTAGGGGTGGTATACAGAAGATGGCCCTATTTGGTAAAAGACCAAGTCCATATTATGGCAAGAACAGCTCAAATAAGCAAAGAGAAATTACTTTAAGACATGAAGATCAGTCAATATGGAAATTTCAAGAACTGAACGTTTCTTCAAGTGCAGTCACAAAAACCATCAAGCACTACGATGAAACTGGCTCTCATGAGGAACGTCACAGGAACGGAAGACCTAGAGTTACCTCTGCTGCAGAGGATAAGTTCATTAGAGTTACCAGCCTCAGAAATTGCAGCCCAAATAAATGCTTCACAGAGTTCAAGTAACAGACACATCTCAACATCAACTGTTCAGAGGAGACAGTGTGAATCACGCCTTTATGGTCGAATTGCTGCATAGAAACCACTACTAACGGACACCAATAAGAAAAAGAGACTTGCTCGGGTCAAGAAATTAGACATTAGACATTAGACAGCTGGAAATATTTCATTTGGTTTGGAGTCCACATTTTAGATTTTTGGTTCCAAAATGTTTGGTATCTTTATGAAACGCGATGTGGGTGAACGGATGATCTCCGCATGTGTATTTCCCATGTAAAGCATGGAGGAGGAGGTATTATGGTGTGGGGGTTCTTTGCTGGTGACACTGTCTGTGATTTATTTAGAATTCAAGGCACACTTAACCAACATGGCTACCACAGCATTCTGCAGCAATAGGCCTTCCCATCTGGTTTGCCCTTAGTGCGACTATCATTTGTTTTTCAACAGGACAATGACCCAACACACCTCCAGGCTGTACAATGGTTATTTTACCAAGAAGGAGAGTGATAGAGTGCTGCATCATATGACCTGGCCTCCACAATTCCCCGACCTCAACCAAATTGAGATGGTTTGGGATAAACCGGACCGCATAGTGACTGAAAAGCAGCCAACAAGTGCTCAGCATATGTGGGAAGTCCTTAAAGACTATTGGAAAAGCATTCCAGGTGAATCTGGCGGTGAGAATGTCAAGAGTGTGCAAAGCTGTCCTCAAGACAAAGAGTGGCTGCTTTGAATAATCTCAACTATAAAATATATTTTATTTGTTTAAACCTTTTTGGTTACTACATGATTCCATATGTGTTATTTCATAGTTTTGATGTCTTCACTATTATTCTACAATGTAGAAAATAGTACAAGTAAAGAAAAACCCTTGATTGAGTAGGCGTTCTCAAACTTTTGACTATATAAATACATAGATTACAGACATTTAACAAATACAAGCATACTTTTCTATTTATTAAATAGAGTATTAAACATCTTCAAAACATTTTGTGCTTAGTGTATTGCAATTCTAAACCTAGTGTAGTAAGATACCCCATCGGCCCCAATCTTAGCTACTTCTTGTGAACGGGAGAGTCGTCATAGATGTTTGAAAAAGTAGAGGTGCTCTGGTCGGTGAATACAGAGTTCCTGTCATCACCAACAATCTTGTTGGTGTTGTAGTAGTAGAGGAACAGGAAGAAGCCTAGAGGAAGATGGAAGCTCAGTCACTATCAGTCCAGGAATAGACATACACTATGCGACATAAACTATGATACACATCTATGGTCAGAAGTTCCCCATGGCCTCATGACCTCACCAGGAAAATCTCTAGATCTGGAAGTTTAACCTGGTCAAGTCACATGGTTAGGCAAAAGGTCCTGGCCCCATGATAATGTACATGGACAACCACACACAAAACAGCAGTCATTTTTGAGTGATGCCTACCCTGGAAGGAGTTGAGGATGCTGAAGATGTAGTAAGATGGGATAACCATGGGTCCGTAGCTGAAGAAGGCAAAGCCCCAGGTGAGGCCCAGCAGGAATAGGAGCCCCAGGATGGTCAGGGTGTCCTTGGACGCTGGGTCGTTCTGGCACTTGCCTACATTGGTCTTCCTCAGGATCAAGATCTGTCTCACGACAATGATGAAGTTGGTCAAAGTCCAGACAAACACCAAGGCGTAATAGCCGATGTTGACTCCATAATGGATGTAGATGTCAGTGATCCAGCACCTGAAATGTACAAGGGAAATGTATTTAACTAGTCAAGTCAGGTAAATGGTTTGTGATTGTCATCTCATTAGGGCAAAGAACAGACAATTCCAAAAGTCACATTTCCACTTACATTTTCACTGATTTCCCATCATCTGTTTGTATGGACATTAATGTATATTTTTGCAGTCCGAGAAGGACGATGACCACTAGAGCTGGAAGGACTGGAGAAAATGAGAAACATTCACACGGGGTTGATGCCAGATGCAACTGGTATGATTTTGTGCAATCAGAGGAGATAATACTGTAGGCAAATTTGATTTGAATTTGAATAGTTTCTCGCAGTAGGAAAATAACCCTGCAGCAACAGGAAATGTGAAATATGTGGATTATAATAAATGGACAAATACTGTAGGGGTTGATACATTTTTCGTCGGGGAAAATCAAGTCTGTCATTTTTAAGTGGAAATTACACATTTTTAAAGCCTTTTTAAACCTTGAATACACTGCAAGTTTGCATTTCCTGCTTTGCAGGACTGTTCTATGTGACAACAGTGATTAAATTAAGATCGTTGTGTCAATCAGTAATGTACATTGAGCAGCATTCTAATACACCCTAATATGACTCTGTTCTCACCCCATCCCAGAACGTAAACTTTCAGCATATAATGTTTGATGTTCGCGGTGCGTTTCTTTAGCTGCAGGAACAAGTGGACCGCCTCAATGAGGAACCAGGTGAAGGTGGACAACATGGAGTAGTGCATGACTGCTGCTATGATGACACATGCAACATAGCTCCCCATGGCTGCAACGGTCTCGTTGGTCAGAAAGGTCAGGTTCAGGAACATCATAGCCAAGAAGAGGTTGATAAGGATCTTGGTTGCTTGGCTAGATTTGGTTTTGCTGTGAAACCAGAAGTGAAACGTCAACGTCAATATTCTCAGTTAACTCATCATGGCCAGCCTGCTATAGAGCTCTACTGGTCATCATACTCACACTGTACGGTGTTGTGTTGAATATTGAAAAATACCTTATCACAAACTGCATGAAGAGAGCCGTTCCCAAGAAGAACATAGACAGTCCACAGCCGATGTAGCTAATGTAGGTTAGAGATGCCACATCTGAGGCACTGATGTTCTTTGGTGGAGGTGACTGTGTATGATCACAAAAATGAAGAGCAAGTGAGCAAGTGGATAAGCTTATGGATGTGATTAAAAGTGACACAGAAACATAACTTCAAACAGGAGATGATGGAGAGGATGTCTCACCATTAGTATAGCGAAAAATGATAAATGAGTGCATTGGCACGTTATGCTGTTGTTGCTCTCCAAGGTTTGACAACCATCTGTGGTCCAATTGGGTAGTTTTCCTAAAAGAGAAAAAAATCCCACAATCCTCTCTGTTGGAAGTTGTTGAATATTTGGCTTTTAAATGATTCAAGTTCTATAAATTAAAAGAACCAAAGGGTTTGAAAATGTACAGAAAGAAAGAGAAGTACCTTTGCCATTCCAAGAATTACAAAAGACATTGAATCCCACCTGTGTAAAACATATAATTTATGCATCTCCATAATTATTTCATGCATAGCCTTACTAATCAAAATATGTTCCTGTAACATGATACAATTTCTCTCTTACCTTATCAACATTTCTGTACTCAATATCAATGGTGTCTGTGAGATTAGCTATGTGGGCTCCAATTTCTATTCCAACTACCTCACCGTTTAGAACGATGCTCTTCTTTTCATCCTAGAAAGAGCGAGGAGATGACATGTTGGAAGGATAAAGTGTAACGTAACCTGTCACTAATCATGTTACCTCGTATGCTTAACAATACAGTATATCAAAATACTGCTTTTAAAAAGTAACTTTTAGTCAAAGTAATTTGTAGGTTTACCTGGGACATGCTGGGAAAGACAAGAACCCCGACAAAAGTTCCACTCTTATTGAGTGCCATGTCATAGGCTTCTTTGGACACACGCACAGATCGATTGAAATATTTCTTCAGGGCATACTTGTCTTCAACAATCTACAAAGGAAAATAATAATAATTTCAATCTTCATCAATATGTGTACAGTTCCCTGTATTTAGTTTAAGAATAAAACCGTTACTTTCATAATAAGTTAACGGACTATTAATAATCATTGTTCTACCTCTAGTGATCAAGTCACTGTACTTACACTCATATCTTTGTCAGGGGAAAAACCAAAGTTGATATCCTTGGGGTCGTCTTTATGAAGTTTACTAAGGAGTCCTTTAACCTTGCCCATTGAAATGGCTGCAGTGCTGGCGTTTCCCATCAGCTCAGTCAACGAGAAGAGATTTTTCATAGCCTCACTGTCATAGTGAGAGAACGTGGGAAATATAGATGAGAGTTTGCCATGCTCTAGACTTAGCTGTGATGAACATAAAACCCTAAACATAAAACCCCCTAAAACAAACATGATTATTATCACCACCATTACACCAGCTCCACTAGAAGATGTTTGTTGCCACATAAACTATTCGTGTTACTGTATTAATACCCTACATGACCAAATGTATGTGGACACCTGCTCGTCGAACATCTCATTCCAAAATCATGGGCATTAATATGGAGTTGATCCCCCTTTGCTGCTATAACAGCATCCACTCATCTGGGAGAGCTTCCCAATAGTTGTTGGAACATTGCTGCGTGGACTTGCTTCCATTCCGTCACAAAAGCATTAGTGAGGTCGAGCACTGATGTTGGGCAATTATGCCTGGCTCGCAGTTGGCGTTCCAATTCATCCCAAAGGTGTTTGATGGTGTTGAGATCACGGCTCTGTGCAGGCCCGTCAAGTTTTTTGGTGTGGACCTTACCTTGTGAACGGGGGCATTGTCATGTTGAAACAGGAAAGGGCCTTCCCCAAACTGTTGCCACAAAGTTGGAAGCACAGAATCGTCTAGAATGTCATTGTGTTGTGGCGTTAAGATTTCCCTTCACTGGAACTAAGGGACCTAGACCGAACCATGAAATACAGCCCCAGACCATTATTCCTCCTCCACCGAAGTTTACTGTTCTCCTGGCATCAAACCCAGATTCGTCCGTCAGACTGCCAGATGGTGACGAGTGATTCATCTCTCCAGAAAACGTGTTTCCACTGCTCCCGAGTCCATTGGCGGCAACTTTTTACACCACTCCAGCCAAGGCTTGGCATTGAGCATGGTGATCTTAGGCTTGTGTGCGGCTGCTCAGCCATGGAATCCCATTTCATTACATTTCCGGAGAACAGTTCTTGTGCTTCCACAGGCAGTTTGGAAATCAGTAGTAAGAGTCGCAACTGAGGACAGACGATTGTTGTGCGCTACGCTCTTCAGCACTCGGCAGTCCAGTTCTGTGAGCTTGTGTGGCATACCACTTTTTGGCTTCACAATAACAACACTTATAGGCAGCTCTAGAATGGCATTAATTTGACAAACTGACTTTTTGGAAAGCTGGTATCCTATGACAGTGCCACGTTGAAAGTAACTGAGCTCTTCAGTAAGGCCATTCTACTGCCAATGTTTGTCTATGAAGATTGCATGGTTGTGTGCTTGATTTTATACACCTGTCAGCAGCAAGTGTGGCTGAAATAGCCGAAACCACTAATTTGAAAGGTTGTCCCCATACTTTTGAATATATTTTGTATGTTCTTCTTAAATCTAAAAACTTACGATGCCAAATCAGCACTTATGACCCCATTTGAGCCTTCCATTGGGCCGCTGGGTAAACTTATATTCATGTCCGGCTTCTTAACAGGGTTGTTACATGTTAGACAACTATTTGGTCCCTCTGCAGTGATCTCAAGAATGAATTTATCTTTGGTGTTATCTGCAAATCAATCAAAACAAAAACAATGCATTTTGTTCAGACCACATTTAAATGTCTAGTATGAACTTCTTCATTAGAACCCCAGTACAGTAAAGAATGATTCATTTTAACATTATGACAGTATATAAATGTTTGGCATGTACTGTACTTCTGCAAGCAGCTGCATCATAGGTTGACATCTTTCCACAAATGGTTTCTGGCTTCACCGGAGTAGTCAGATAACCTTTCAGATAATTATAAAAGCACATGGTTAAATCATACTGAAATCAAAATAGTAACTCTTACAAATAAAACTATGCAGTTAGATCTCTCCTGGTGTTTATGATATCAAATCAAATCTAATTTTATTTGTCACATGCGCTGAATACAACAGGTGTCGACCTTACAGTGAAATGCTTACTTACGAGCCCTTAACCACAAATAAGTGTTAAGTAAAAAAAATAGATAAGGAATTAAAAATAAAATAAAAGTAACAAATAGTTAGAGCATGTCACGCCTTGGTCTTAGTATTTTGTGTTTTCTTTAGTTATTTGGTCAGGCCAGGGTGTGACATGGGTTTATTGTGTTGTCGTATTGGGGTTTTAGTAGGCATTGGGATTGTGGCTGAGTAGGGGTGTCTAGCATAGGCTATGGCTGCCTGAGGCGGTTCTCAATCAGAGTCAGGTGATTCTCGTTGTCTCTGATTGGGAACCATATTTAGGTGTTCCTGTCTCAGTGTGTTTGTATTTCACCAGATAGGCTGTATAGGTTTTCACATTCCGTTTCTTGTTTTGTATTGTTCGTGTTTTTTCTATATTAAAGATGTATCGAACTAACCACGCTGCATTTTGGTCTGACTCTCCTTCGACGGAAGAAAGCCGTTACAGAGCAGCAGTAAAATAACAATAGCGAGGCTATATACAGGGGTACCGGTATAGAGTCAATGTGCAGGGGCACTGGTTAGTCAAGGTAATTGAGGTTGATTAGCTGTTCAGGAGTCTTGTGGCTTGGGGGTAGAAGCTGGGGGTTGAAGCTGGACCTGTTGGGGCGGTATGCAAATTGGAGTGGGTCTAGGGTTTCTAGGGTAATAGTGTTGAGCCATGACCAGCCTTTCAAAGCACTTTGTTGCTTCAGATATGAGTGCTATGGGTCGGTAGTCAGGTTGCCTTAGTGTTCTTGGGCACAGGGACTATGGTGGTCTGCTTGAAATGTGTTGGTATTACAGACTCGTGAGGGACAGGTTGAAAATGTCAGTGAAGACACTTGCAAGTTGGTTAGCACAGGCTTGGAGTACACGTCCTGGTAATCCGTCTGGCCCTGCGGCCTTGTGAATGTTGACCTGTTTAAAGGTCTTACTCGACGGAGAGAGTGATCATACAGTCGTCCGAAACAGCTGATGCTCTCATGTATGTTTCAGTGTTACTTGCCTCGAAGCCAGCATAGAGGTTATTTAGCTCATCTGGTAGGCTTGTGTCACTGGGCAGCTCGCGGCTGTGCTTCCCTTTGTAGTCTGTAATAGTTTGCAAGCCCTGCAACATATTCTGACGAGCATCCAAGCCAGTGTAGTACGATATGTATGATATGATATGGGCTCCTAAGAATGGCAGTACATGCATGCGTCTGAAAATGTACTAGCATAATTATTTTACATCCGTTTATACAGGCAAAATTTACAGTTGGGTGTAGCCTAGTGGTTAGAGCATTGGACTAGTGAACAAAATGTTGCAAGATCAAAATCCATGAGCTGACAAGGTAAAAGTATAAATCTGTCATTCTGCCCCTGAACAAGGCAGTTAACCCACTGTTCCTAGGCTGTCATTGTAAATGAGAATTTGATCTTCACTGACTTGCCTAGTTAAATAAAATAAAAAAAACATTCAGATAAATAGACCCTGGAACACACAATAAATACTGTATACGCTGTCATTTTTTGCCTAATTGCTAATGTTATGGATTCCGTGTAAGTGTTTGTAGATGTATTATTTTGATGGGAATTAAATGCAAATGTACCAACCGTTGAAAGGTCAGGACTAATAGTTTAACAGTAGTTGTCGGCTGCCTAGAGGATTGCAATACAGAACTTGTATGTTTGATCTAGCATATACCAGCAGAGGGCACCATATAACAGTTATTGAATGCAAAACATGAAACTGCCTTCCAAAAGTAAAGTATGCTGTAGCCTACACGTCAACGGCTGCACTAGCTTGGCTATGTTATCCAAACATGTCTGATAAAAGTATATGTTATGACGAAAAACTATTATGTCTACTTTACCTGTAGTATTTCGATAGAACTGTGATGGCATACATGTCATGTTCTTTCTCGGTGGAAGCCACAAGTGGAACTCTTGAGTGTTGACAGCATCTTCACTCAGAGTTATGGAGTATGAATTGTTATCTTTCCTCACTTCAAATGTACAGTTGGGGAATTCTGGATGACATTTATCTAAAGATACATACAGCATTACAACAAAGTATTCATAAAATGAATTTGAATGTTTTGAATAACCATAACTGGACTCTGTAATATAGATCTACATAAGGTTTTACATAAAGTGAGGCTACCTGATGGTGTTGTGTTCTCTCCAGTAGATATGATGCAGAGCCTCTGGATTTCCTGCTGTGAGGTACAATTCCCTATCCAATCTGGAAACAAGGCAATGTACACTGAGTATACAAACATTAAGGACACCTGCTCTTTCCATGACTTAGACTGACCAGGTGAAAGCTATGACCCCTTATTGATGTCACTAGTTACATTTTTAAGCCTTGAGACAATTGAGACATAATTGTGTATGTGTGCCATTCAGAGGATGAATGGGCAAAAGAAAATATTTAAGTGCCTTTGAATGGGTTATGGTAGTAGGTGGCAGGCGCACCGGTTTGTATCAAGAACTGCAACACTGCTGGGTTTCTCATGCTCAATAGTCTGTATTAAGAAAGGCCCACCACCCAAAGGACATCCAGTCAACTTGACACAACTGTGGGAAGCATTAGAGTCAATATGGGCCAGCATCCCTGTGGAATGCTTTCGACACCTTGTAGAGTTCATGCTCAAACAAACTGAGGCTGTTCTGAGGGCAAAAGGGGGTGCAACTCAACATTAGGAAGGTGTTCCTAATGTTTGGTATACTCAGTGTATATCCTATGCTGTGGCACGGACATGAGCTTATATGTTTTACAATGTTTCACCTCTCCGTTAACTAGTTAGTTATCATACTGTACCTGAAAAGTTATTCTGAGATGGACAATCATTCCCATTCCTAATGACTCCTGAATATGTGTCATCGTTCACTATCAGTACTTTACAACCTAAAAATACAATGCCGGTTAATGCATACATTTAAGGACAAGATCTATTGAAATTTGTTATACAAAATATATATATACACTACTGTTCAAAAGTTTTACAACACCTACTCATCAAAGGGTTTTTCTTTATTTGACTATTTTCTACATTGTAGAATAATAGGGAGGATATCAAAACTATAAAGTTGGTTGAGAGAATGCCAAGAGTGTGCAAAGCTGTCATCAAGGCAAAAGGTGGGTATTTGAAGAATCTCAAATTTCTGATTTTTTTCTGATTTTTTAACAATTGTTGGTTACTACGTGATTCCATATGTGTTATTTAATAGTGTTGATGGCTTCACTATTATTCTACAATGTAGAAAATAGTCCAAATAAAGAAGAACCCTTGAATGAGAATGGTGTTCTAAAACTTTTGACCCGTAACATGTACATATGAATCCCTTTTTTAAATGCACCAGCAATACATTAGAGTTAAGCCCCTTTAAATGAAATGTTCCCTTTTTAAGAAAAATATATAATTTGCAATGCATTTCTGGCTGACGAGCATGAAAAATATAGCATCCAATCAAATGATTTGAGTGTTTTTTCTACATTACAAGGGGAAACGTAACTTACGACGTTCACTTGAATTATTTTGGCAGCCAATGCCACAGAGCAGAATGGCTGTGGTCAAACAAAATCTCCAAAGTTTCCCTTCCATTGATAGCCTTAATCTGTCAAGCCAAGAAAACATGTATCATTACAGGCTCATTACAACAGTCTAATATACATCTGGATAGCCTCATTCCAAAATGCCGTATTTTAATTTTCAGAAATGTTGGTAAATTATCTTTTATTGATTGAAGAAATCTAATCGTGGCATGGGGTTGTTCAATGACAGACATATTTTTGGTTAAAATATATCACTTGATGGTTTCATTTTAGAGACAAATAATCATGTTTTTTTTTGCTAAATGCTATATATCCACTTCACTCTCGGAGAAATACACAGTATTGCTAGGTTTTACGCAGTAAATTATAACAAATAACTACATTTTACTACAACTGCATTTAAAGAAATGTACAAATGATACATTGGTGACATCAATATTGAAAAAAAGGCAGTAATATTGGACATTTGAGTCATTTAGCAGATGCTTTTCTTAACCATAGCGACTTACTGTAAGTGCATTAATTAACTCAATATTAGGAAGGCATTCTTAATGTTTTGTAGAGTTTTGCAAAATTAACATATTTTCATACACATCTAAGATCGATGAATAAAAAATCTGAGAACAGTAATATTTTACACACATGAAGGTACCCATAAGCCAACATTTCTGGATATAGTGGATATAGCGTTTTGCAATAAACTCTTCAACTATCAAGATCTCATCTTTTATATTGTTTTCTAGAAGAAAAAGTATAATTGTCATTATCAGCAAAATGGTGAAACAGAAATTATAAGACCAATCAAGGATTCTTACCCGTCTGATGAGAGAGTCATGGCTGAATGTTTTGTTAGCACTCTTAACTCCTGTTACAGTTAACTATGAGCACTAGGCGATATACTGTTGACATTACGTCTCTGTAGATTTACCTTGCAAATGAGACACATTCATGTCCTCTGAGAATCCATTGTGTTCCTGTGACACGTGCAGTGAGCACTTACACAGACCGTACATCAATTCAAAATGTTGTTTGACAGGCCTACTCAATGGTGCAAAGTACTTTAAAGTACTACTTAAGTCGCTTTTGGTGGTATCTTTACTTTACAATGTATATTTTGGACAACTTTTACTTTTACTTCACCAAATTCATTAAAAATAAAAATAAAATATGCATTACATTTTGAATGTGTTGCAAGTGCGTTACTGTGTTTGGACCCCAGGAAGAGTAGATGCTGCCTTCACAGCAGCTAATGGGGATCCCTAATAAATTCAAATATAAATGGTTAGCAGGACAGGACATTGGTGGAAAAAGTATCCAATTGTAATACTGTAGTAAAAGTAAAGATACTTTAATAGAAAAGGACTCAAGTAAAAGTGAGTCACCCAGTAAAATAGTACTTGAACAAAAGTCTATAAGTATTTGGTTTTAAATATACTTAAAATTATTTGAAATGTTTTATACTTTTATACTTTTAAATTACATTTACTTTTGATACTTAAGTATCTTTAAAACCAAATACTTTTAGACTTTTACTCAAGTACTATTTTACTGGGTGACTCACTTTTACTTGAGTCCTTTTCTATTAAGGTATCTTTACTTTTAGTCAAGTATGACAGTTGGGTACCTTTTCACCACTGGGCCTCCTGTACCTTATGGCTCACAGGCACAACTTTAAACACTATAATAAAATATAGTCTTATCAAACTAAATCATTTCAGTTTTCATTAATTGAACACAAAAATGAATGGTATGCAATTGTTTCTAAATGAAATAAGGTTATTTATATTTTACAAACGTACTAACATCACATCCATTAACAATTAAAATTATCTCAAAACCCAGAACCAAATGCATTGTGCACTGGTCAGTTTCAGTTTCTGTCAACAGTCTGTCAGGACAGACTATAGAGCAATGACTAATGTGCTTTTCACACTTGTTTCTCTGTAATCCAATCCAACGGATCTAGACACATTTTTCATCCTTTCCAATATTCACAATAGCAGGATTTTGTTTGGTTGTTTGGAAATGTTGTTTTGTTTCAGTACATAGAAAGCCTTTGGTCGATGGAAGAGATAGACTTGGGCATCCAGCAAGTTGGTATAAAGGCTTGACAGGACTCTATGTGATACAGAAATGCAAATAGTTTTGCCGAGGCACAGTAGATGCTGGTATAGACATTCACAGATGCAAATAGACCATGCAAATGATCCCCGTATTGGAGACACAAATGTCAGATTTGAGCCAGTTTGCGACAACAGCAAAATAATCCTGAGGCAACAGGAAATGTAAATTGATATGTGGATTATAATGAATTAACATTTTTGCAGTGGTGGAAAAAGTACCCAACTCTCCTACTTGAGTAAAACTAAAGATACCTTAATAAAAATGACTCAAGTAAAAGTGTCACCCAGTAAAATACTACTTGAGTAAAAGTCTAAACGTATTTGGTTTTAAATATACTTAAGTATCAAAAGTACATGTAATTCTAAAATATACTTAAGTACAAGTATAAATCATTTTAAATTCCTTATATTAAGCAAAGCAGACGGACACATTTTCTTATTTACAGATAGCCAGGGGTTCAATCCAACACTCAGACATCCTTTACAAACAAAGCATATATTTAGTGAGACCGCCAGATCAGAGGCAGTAGGGATGATCAGGGATGTTCTCTTGATAAGTATGTGAATTAGACCATTTTCCAGTCCTGCTTAGCATTCAAAATGTAACGAGTTTTGCTAGCACAGACTGGAATATGTTCCGGGATTCTTCCTATGGCGTTGAGGAGTACACCACATCTGTCACTGGCTTCATCATTAAGTGCATCGATGACGTCGTCCCCACAGTGACCGTACGTACATACCCAGAAGCCATGGATTACAGGCAACATCCGTACTGATCTAAAGGGTGGAGCTTCCGCTTTCAAGGAGCAGGACTCTAACCCGGAAGCTTATAAGAAATCCCGCTATGCCCTCCGACGAACCATCAAACAGGCAAAGCGTCAAAACAGGACTAAGATTGAATTGTACTACACCGGCTCTGACGCTCGTCGGATGTGGCAGGGCTTGCAAACTATTATTAACCTTTATTTAACCAGGAAAAGCCCATTGAGACCCAGAGTCTCTTTTTCAAGGGAGACCTGGCCAAGAAGGCAGCAAGAAGGAAGCAACAGTCAGTACATTACATAATTAAAACATACAACAATACCATACAACACAACGTGATCCAGGCTAAAAAAAAAGCATTTACACTCCTCCCTCCGTAAGAGTCTCCCATCAATATTTTACATTCATTCAGTGGCACTAACATATCTAGATGAAGCATGGATTGTAGACTATTCCATGCCTCTGGTGCACAACAAGGGAAGGCAGTTTTGCCTAATACTGTGAATGTCCTGGGGACTTTAAGTAGCAACCACCTAGCAGACCGGGTATGGTAACTGCTGGTGGTGAAGGAGACCAGACTACAGAGGTAAAGAGGGAGTTTACCCAAAAGGGCTTTGTAGATGAACACATACAAATGTATCTTTCTGCGCATATAAAGTGAGGTCCAACCTATCATTTGGTACAAGTTGACTTGGCATTAGTAATAAAGCGCATGATTAACAGAGTCCAGTCTCTGTAAGATGGAGGTTGCATGCATATACAACAAGTAACCATAATCAATTACAGAGAAAAAAGTGGCCTGACCAAGCTTATTTCTAGCCATAAGGGGGAGGCAAGCCTTATTACGAAAATAAAAACCCAATTTCAATTTAAGGTTTGTCACAAGATTATCCACATGAACTTTAAAAGACAACTTGTCTTCCAACCAAATACCTAGGTATTTGTAGGATGACACTTTTTCAATGGATAAGCCACCAGATGTGACAATGCTAACCTTCTCTGGCAGAGTTCCAGCTCCGGTAAAGGTCATGAATTTAGTTTTTTGTATGTTCAAGACCATTTTGAGACCATAAAGTGAGGCCTGCAGTGACTGAAAAGCAGTCTTGAGCTGTTCAACAGCCTGAACCAGAGAAGGAGCACGTTAATATATGGCTGTATCATCTGCGTATAGATGTAAATTTGCTGTTTGCATCCCATTTCTCAAATCAAATCAACAACCCAGGAGCTAAATTGGAACCCTGGGGCACACCTCTATTAATCTCAAGAAAGCTATACTTGTGATTGTAATTATATACACATTCTGTTCTGTCAGAAAGATAGCTGTGAGCTGTGAGCTCCCCAGTGACACAAGCCTACCAGACGAGCTAAATGACTTCTATGTTCGCTTCGACTCCACACTGCCCTTTCCCACCTGGACAAAAGGAACACCTTTGTGAGAATGCTACACCGTAGTGCCCTCAAAGCTCAACACTAAGCTAAGAACCCTGGGACTAAACACCTCCCTCTGCAACTGGATCCTGGATTTCCTGACAGCCCGCCTCCAGGTGGTAAGGGTAGGTAAAAACACATTTGGCATGTTGATCCTCAACACGGGGTCCCCTCAGGGGTTCGTGCTTAGTCCCCTCCTGTACTCCCTGTTCACTCATGACTGCATGGGGAAGGCACGACTCCAACACCATCATCAAGTTTGTCGATGACACAACAATGGTAGGCCTGATCACCGACAACGATGAAACAGCCTATAGGGTAGAACTCAGAGACCTGGCTGTGCGGTGCCAGGACAACAGCCTCTCCCTAAACGTGATCAAGACAGAGGACATGATTGTGGACCACAGGAAACGGATGACCGAACACGCTCCCCATTCTCATCGACGGTGCTGTAGTGAAGCAGGTTGAGAGTTTCAAGTTCCTTGGTGTCCACATCACCACAAACTATCATGGTCCAAGCTCACTAAGAAAGCCTATTCCCCCTCAGGAGACTGAAAAGATTTGGTAATGGTCTTCAGATCCTCAAAAAGTTATACAGCTGCACCATCGAGAGCATCCTGACTGGTTGCATCACTACCTGGTATGGCAACAGCTCGGCCTCTGACGGCAAGGCACTACAGAGGGTAATGCATACGGCCCAGTACATCAGGACCTCTTTACCAGGCAGTGTCAGATGAAGGCCCTAAACATTGTCAAATACTCCAGCCACCCTAGTCATAGACTGTTCTCTCTGCTATCGCATGACAAGCAGGACCGGAGTGCCAAGTCTAGGTCCAAAAATCTTCTTAACAGATTCTACCCCCAAGCAATAAGACTCCTGAACAGCTAATCAAAGGGATACCCAGACCCCTCTTTTACACTGCTGCTCTCTGTTTATTATCTATGCATAATCACTTGAACTCTACCTACATGTACATATTTCCTCAATTACCTTGACTAACCGGTGCTCCCGCACATTGACTCTGTACCGGTACCCACTGTATATAGCCTCACTATTGTTATTTTACTGCTGCTGTTTAGTTGCTGTTTAGTTATGTGTTACTTTTATTTTCTATTTTTTACTTATCTATTTTTTTCTTCACACTTATTTTTCTTAAAACTGCATTGTTGGTTAAGGGCTTGTAAGTAAGCATTTCACTGTTATATTCGGCGCATGTGACAAATACAATTTGATTTGATTTAATTTGAGTACTTTTGGGTGTCAGGGAAAATGTATGGAGTAAAAAGTACATAATTTTCTTTAGGAATGTAGTGAAGTAAAAGTAAAAGTTGTCAAAAATATATATAGTAAAGTAAAGTAGAGATACCACAAAAAACGACTTAAGTCGTTTTTAACGTATTTTTACTTAAGTATTTTACTCCACTGCATTTTTGTAGGGCTGGATAACTTTTTCGTAAGTGAAAAAAGTGGAAATTACAAACAGTCAGAAGCCTTGTTAAATACACTAACATTTGATATGTTTTACATTTTCCATTAAAGTTATTGTGCAGCAGAATGATCAAATGAAGATCCTACATCTGTAGCAAAATGTCTAGACCACAGATGATCAAGCTTAACAGACTGTGAAATGTCATTAAAGCACTGAAAATAACTGTTGTTGAGGGTATGTATTTGCTGCTCATAATAATTTTGCAAACAATTGTCCTCACCACATATTCAGTTTGGACAGCAAGTCTCAAAAGTTTTAGATTACTATAAAACCAGATATAAGGCTACATTTTTCCTGTGTGTGTGTGTACATGTGTGTGTCAGAGAGGTTAATCTCCCGGTTGTGGAGATATGGGGTGTGATCCTCTGCAGCTGGGGGCTCTTCGGAGGGCCAGCATCTCAGGTTTCAGCCAGGCGTGTGTGTGCTGCTGCCTAGCTGTCCATGGCTACAACGACTCCCTTGTGTCCCTAAATCAAACTCTAAATTACCTCAGCTAGACTCGGGCCTGAAGAGTATGCATTTATGTGTGTAAATGTCTTTAGGCTATGTGTAGAGTGCATGAATAGAGCTTATAAGCATCAACAGGTGCTTTTTGTTTGTGTGGCATTGAGGAAATGAAATAACATTTAATTGGTCACATACACATACAGCGCATTCGGGAAGTATTCAGACCCCTTGACTTTTTCCACATTTTGTTACGTTACAGCATTACTCTGAAATGGATTAAATCGTTCATTCCCTCATAAATATACACACAATATCCCATAATGACAAAGCATAAACATGTTTTTAGATCAAATTAAATAAATATCACAGTTACATAACTATTCAGACACTTTACTCAGTACTTCGTTAAAGCACATTTGCCAGCGATTACAGCATCGAGTCTTATTAGGTGTGGTGATACAAACTTGGCACACCTGTATTTGGAGAGTTTCTCCCATTCCTCTCTGCAGATCCTCTCAAGATCTGTCGTGTTGGATGGGGAGCGTCGCTGCAGAGCTATTTTCAGGTCACTCCAGAGATATTCGATCGGATTCATGTCCGGGTTCTGGCTGGGCCACTCAAGGATATTCAGAGACTTGTCTCGAAGCCTCTCCTGCGTTGTTTTGGCTGTGTGCTTAGTGTTGTTGTCCTATTGAAGTCTATGATCCTTAGTGCTCTGGAGCAAGTTTTCATCAAGGATTTCTCTGTACTTTGCTCCGTTCATCCTTCCCTCGATCCTGACTAGTCTCCCAGTCCTTGCCACTGAAAAACATTCCCACAGCATGATGTTGCCACCACCATGCTTCACCGTAGGTATTGTGCCAGGTTTCCTCCAGACGGGATGCTTGGTATTCATGCCAAAGAGATCAATCTTGTTTTCATCAGACCAAAGAATCTTGTTTCTGATGGTCTGAGTCCTTTAGGTGCCTTTTAGTAAACTCCAAGCCAACTGTTATGTGCCTTTTACTGAGTAGTGGCTTCTGTCTGGCCACTCTGCTATAAAGGCCTGATTTGTGGAGTGCTGTAGAAATGTTTGTCGTGGAATGTCCTCCCATATTCACAGACAAACTCTGGAGCTCTGTCAGAGTAACCACTGAGTTCTTGGTCACCTCCCTGACCAAGGCCCTTCTCCCCTGATTGCTCAGCTTGGCCGGGTGGCCAGCTCTAGGAAGAGTCTTGGTGGTTTCAAAATTCTTCCATTGAAGAATGATGGAGGCCACTGTATTATTGTGGACCTTCAATGCTGCAGAAATGTGTTGGTACCTTTCCCCAGATCTGTGCCTCGACACAATCCTGTCTTTGAGTTCTACAGACAATTCCTTCGACGTCATGGATTGGTTTTTGCTCTGACATTCACTGTCAACTGTTGGACCTCATATAGACTGGTGTGTGCATTTCCAAATCATGTCCAATCAATTGAATTTACCACAGGTGGACTCCAATCAAGTTGTAGAAACATCTCAAGGATGATCAATGGAAACAGGATGCACCTGAGCTCAACTTCGAGTCTCTTAGCAAAGGGTCTGAATACTATAAATAAGGTTTTTCAATGTAATTGTTTTAATTTGCAAAAATGTCTAAAAACCTGTTTTCGCTTTGCCATTATGGGCTATAGATTGTGTATAGATTGATGAGAAGAATAAATGATTTAATCCATTTTAGAATAAGACTGTAACGTAACTAAATGTGGAAAAAGTTAACACGTCTGAATACTTTTCCCAAAATGCACTGTATTTTGCAGACGTTATCACGGGTGCAGAGAAATGCCTGTATTCCTAGCAGTGGCGTCTCGTCATTCAGGGCAGGTGTTTTGAGCCTCACATCATTTGTTTTTTGGGGGGGGGGGGGGGGGCTTTCCTGTTTTGCATGTTATTTTGGCATTAATATGTGTCACATATCAGTTTGCAAAGAATGTAAAAAAATATATATATATCATTGAGCTAACAAAACAGAATTGTTTTCCTGAGTAAAGGAGCTCCAAAATGCAGGTGTTTCCGCCTAGCTCAGTGTTATGATTGGCTCAGTGTTATGTCACTCATGGCGACACTTCGTCACCGCCAAGTCTAAGGTTAGAGCTCGAAAATTCAAGCCCTTTGGGTGTTGCCATAGTTACATTAGAAGTGCCCATCCAAGAAGGCTTAAGGTCATTAGCCACAGATAAAATTACTTCAAATCATGGTATATCTACAGTAGCTTTGATTGGACTGATCATATCAACATCACACTTTCAAAATCTTAGCTAGCAGTCTTCATCATGAATCAAGTCAACAATCTACTGGCAAATCCTTTTTAATCCTTGTCATATGAAGAGAAATAATGAAGAGAAATTAAAGCTAAAACGTATCGGTGCTTATTGGCCATTGGATATAAACATTACACAACAAGTTGGAAATTGCAAATTCAACAATGAGTGGTTTGTAAGGAATCAGTGGCTAACTGCAGCCATTGCAAAGCAATCATTCACCTTCTATTCAGTGGAGTGACTGTGTGGTCCCAAGTCTAAGATTAAGGATCTCTTTTCCTAGTTTAAAATTATAAACATTCAACATTGGCCATGCTGTCAATGAAGCATGATTTGTGCAGCGCTCAAAACAACTGTTAACTCGGAACTACAAAATCGGACTTCAAGATTCAACGCTGCTGGGAACTCGGGACAAACGAGCTACGACTGGGAAAATACATTTTGAACTTTCATCCAACTCAGAATTGTAAATCGAGGGGGTTGGGCCTCTTTCTAGAGCTACGACTTGAAGATCACTGACATCATCATGATTCAACCTTTTTTGAGTTCACAGTCATCTTGAAAGCACCCTAAATCCAGAGAATGCCCGACTATCATGACAAAAATTGTCCACGAAGAACCACAACGCAACCTTCCTGGACAAGTAAGCAAAGCACAACACAGCACATGTAGCCTATAACCTGTTTTTGAGAAATGTAATCATCAAATATTGTAAGGGCTTTCATAGTTTGCTTATATGCCCCCTTTATGTATCATATGGTTCTGACTTGGTGTACCGGGACAACACCAACTCCCATGTCCTGAATTTTGCCTCTTATCCGCTTGTAATCCCCTTATGCCATAGTTTGTACATCTCAATTGTCAGCAGAAACCGCATTTGTTTAAGCAAGTCAGTCATGTCAGCTATGTTTTTTAAACGCCGGTAAATGAGGCTGACTGAACTGTTTCGCTGTCAGACAAGGCTCTGCTGATAGCCAGATGTAGCAGTGGTAAGGTGTTGGGACTGCTGTTGAGACTGGTGTTGGGGTAGCTTTATGTGGGCACTAATATTTTGTGGGTACCGTTTGTCACCGTTATAGTGTAAATAATGTATTGTTAAGTGTCTTTTGTGTAATGTCTTTGCTGTCATGCATCCCACTTTTCTTTTGCCCCACCAATATTAACATGCTAAAATTGCTACCAGTTCCTAGCATCAACAGTACAGTAATACATAACAATACAAATAATAATCCAAAAAGTAAAAACAAAGGAATAAAGAAATATATAAATATTAAAATAAGCAATGTCCGGAATATAAATATATAAACAACAAAAAAAGAAAGGTCCTCTCACTGTCAACTACGTTTATTTTCAGCAAACTTAACATGTGTAAATATTTGTATGAAAATAACAAGATTCAACAACTGAGACATAAACTGAACAAGTTCTACAGACATGAGACTAATAGAAATGGAATAATGTGTCCCTGAACAAAGGGGTTGTCAAAATCAAAAGTAACAGTCAGTCAGTCAGCTGCATTAAGTACTGCAGTGCATCTCCTCCTCATGGACTGCACCACCCCACTCTTCCACCAAGGCACTTGCAAGTTCCGGGACATTTCTGGAGGGAATGGCCCTAGCTCTCACCCTCCGATCCAACAGGTCCAAGACATGCTCAATGCGATTTAGATCCGGGCTCTTCGCTGGCCATGGCCAAACACTGACATTCCTGTCTAGTAGGATATCATGCATATAATGAGCAGTGTGGCTGGTGGCATTGTCATGCTGGAGGGTCATGTCAGGATGAGCCTGCAGGAAGGGTACCACATGAGGGAGGAGGATGTCTTCCCTGTAATGCACAGCGCTGAGATTGCCTGCAATGACAACAAGCTCAGTCCGATGATGCTGTGACACCGCCACAGACCATGTCGGACCCTCCACCTCCAGAGTACAGTCCTCGGTGTAATGAACATTCCTTCGACGATAAACGCACATCCGACCATCACCCCTGGTGAGACAAAACCACGATTTGTCAGTGAAGAGCACCTTTTGCCAGTCCTAGTGACGGTGGGTTTGTGCCCATAGGCGTCATTGTTGACGGTGATGTCTGGTGAGGACCTGCCTTACAGCAGGCCTACAAGCCCTCAGTCCAGTCTCTCTCAGCCTATTCCGGACAGTCTGAGCACTGATGGAGGGATTGTGTTTTCCTGGTGTACCTCGGGTAGTTGTTGTTGCCATCCTGTACCTGTCCCGCAGGTGTGGTGTTAGGATGTACCGATCCTGTGCAGGTGTTGTTACACGTGGTCTGCCACTGCGAGGACGATCAGCTGTCTGTCCTGTCTCTCTGTAGCTCTGTCTTAGGTGTCTCACAGTACGGCCATTGCAATTTATTGCCCTACCCACATCTGCAGTCCTCATGCCTCCTTGCAGAATGCCTAAGGCACGTTTACGCGAATGAGCAGGGACCCTGGGCATTTTTCTTTTGGTGTTTTTCAAAGTCAGTAGAAAGGCCTCTGTAGAGTACTAAGTTTTCATAATGTGACCTTAAATGCCTACCGTCTGTAAGCTGTTAGTGTCTTAACAACCATTCCACAGGTGCATGTTCATTAATTGTTTATGGTTCATTGAACAAGCATGGGAAAGAGTATTTAAACCCTTTACAATGAATATCTGTGAAGTTATTTGCATTTTTACGAATTATCTTTGAAAGACTGGGTCCTGAAACAGGGACGTTCCTTTTTTTGCTGAGTTTATATGTATATAATGGTGTGTATAGACGGGATGGACAGCATGTGATTAGAAAAGGTGTGTACAGCTGATAAGGGAATGTATATGTTTAAAGTAATGATAAGAGAATCTGAATGACATTAAGAGTAATGACTAAAGTATTTCACCCTAATAGTTACAGAAGCTTAGACAATGTGTTTAGACATAATACTATAATATTGTGAGACAGTGGGAACATTGTGTTTGTGTGTGATACAGAGCAACTGACAACAGACATGTTTTGCTACTGTGAGACCAAGGACAGGTGTCACGCCCTGACCATAGTGAGCCTTTTATTCTCTCTTTTGGTTAGGTCGGGGTGTGACTAGGGTGGGTGATCTAGTGTGTTGATTTCTATGTTGGCCTGGTATGGTTCCCAATCAGAGGCAGCTGTTTATCGTTGTCTCTGATTGGGGATCATATTTAGACAGCCATTTCACCACTGTGTTTTGTGGAATCTTGGGATATCCTGGACTTGGGAGGCATCACTGACAGTCTGAAAGCGGACCGGAAACCAGACAAACCGGCTGAGGCGTGAGAGCCTGAGGAGCTGGCCGAGGCGTAGGAGGCCGAGGCGTAGGAGCCCGACAAACCAGCTGATGAGTGAGAGTCCGACGAACCAACTGAAGGTTGAGTGCCCGACGAGCCCACTGAAGCGTGAGAGCCTGAAGAGCCGGTACTGATACCCGGACCTGACATTCCTTCCAACACCAAAAAAACAAAAAAACACTCCCTGATACTTCCCTTAGGTGAGGCATTATTCTCTAACGAATGTGCTGGGTGTCGGGAAGCAAGTTCAGGGGGTAAATCATTTAATAAATAAACTAAACATAATACAAATCAAGAACAACACGCAGACATGAAACTGAAACATAAACAATAAAGCCTGGGGAAGGAACCAAATGGAGTGATATAGGGAAGGTCAATCAGGGAGGTGATGGAGTCCAGGTGAGTCTGATGACGCGCTGGTACGCGTAACGATGGTGGCAGGTGTGCTCCATAATGAGCAGCTTGGTGATCTAGAGTGCTGGAGAGAGAGTATATGTGACAACATTCATGGAGATTTAGAGAGTGTAGTGAATATAGGCCTAGTGTATAACACTGCCCCCCAGTGCCGATGAAACGTTATAATTTCGCTGCTCAAACCTTATCTGTGGTTCATGTACCAGTGCTCAATTTTGCATAAACACATAACTGTGTTTTACTGTGGTATTTTGTTCCAAAATGTGTTGTTATTATCAGGTCACATGACCTGGAACAACTCCTGGCCCTACAAATAAGTGATGGACCCACCATAGAGAACTGTGGTCTGTAGCATGGAGGTTTTATTGCAAATAATTTGCGACAGCAAACCCAGACAGAGGAGAACATACAGTGCAACATAATTTACCATAAACCGACAAATGCATCAGGCCAAGGTCCCAGGGGGTAGAGGAAAGGAGATTCACGGTGGTTGTTAACATGTTTCTAATGTGGTTAGAGAGAGCCTGCTACGGGGCCAAGGTGATTAGTGCCCAGGCAGAAACACTAAACACATTAAAGAGCTGCTTATGGGATGAATATGGATGGACCTGAATGGAGGGACTTATTGATTGAGTTGTTATTGACAGTTAGCAACACGCTCCGAAGTTAGTTCAACAGATCGATCCACGTGGTCACCCGTCGGGTGATGTCATTGGCTTCTTCATTAATGGACGCCGTGTCCATTAGTTCCTTGTTACCGCTGAATAACATGTTACAAAGTCAAAGGTCAAACACACCCTCCATTAAACTGTCATAAGTCCAATTAGTCATTTAAATGTAGTGAGATTCTAAAATTATTATCAGATTAGTGCTAATTGCATCGTAGATACCATACCCACCAAGACCCATTGTAACTGATTGACGTTTCAGATAGAGATGTCAAGTCTGCCAAAATTGACCAACATGGGCAGCAAGTAGCCTAGCAGTTAAGAGTGTTTGTCCAATAACCAACACTGCTGGTTCGAATCCCCTAGTTGAAAAATCTGTTGACTTGCCCTAATTGCTAGTGTAGGTCACTCTGGATAAAAGTGTCTGCTAAAATGTACATCAATACCATACATAGTGATCGACAATATAATAAGTCATAAATGATTCAATCATAGCTGTTTGAAGACAGAAGGCATTGCAGGAAAATGATAGGTATTATTATTTGTTGTTTTCAGAGACAGTCAGTGTGCTCTGCTTCCAGCCTTCTGTGTGGTTAGCTGCACGGTGCAGCAGGAGAGGGCTCAGTGCTGTATGCCATATGAATATTTGATGGCCCATAATGAAGCCTTTGTCCGCATGCTGTGGCACTCAGTGTCCCAGCCTGAAGCAACTCGGGCTCCCGAGTGGGGCAGCTGTGTACGGCACTGCATCTCAGATCTAGAGGCGTCACTACAGACCCTGGTTTGATTCCAGGCTGTATCACAACCGGCCATGATTGGGAGTCCCATAGGGCAGCACACATTTGGCCCAGCGTCGTCCAGGTTAGGCTTTGACCGGGGTAGGCTGTCATTGTAAATAGGAATTTGTTATTAACTTACTTGCCTAGTTAAATAAAAGGTTAAATAAAAACGAAAAACAAGGATGGCTGAGCCGTGAGACTGAGATCCATTTCGGTGCTCCCATGGTGAAATCTGGCCATCATTTTGGCCGTGCTAACAAAAACAACAGCTGCTGTCATTTCATCGTGTCTTTTGGGGCTCGCCACAAGATTACCAGGCAACTGGTGTGCGTCCCTGGGTTCCATCGGAGAACTGTGTGTACCAGGAACTAATATACTCCTACCACACCCCCACAAATCCCCCTATCCATGTTACAATGCCCTGTCCATGAACCCTGTGGAGGATGGAGGAACTTCACTGTAGGGAGAGATCTGGCAGAGCAGGAGAGACAGGAGATCAACAGCTATCTGTGCAGGGGGATGCTCTGAGGGCAGACCCTGGTCATGTGTCATTGGCATATTGCACACGTATACTGCATGTTTGTATGTTTAACATAACTACATACTGTATTTCACTGTTGATAAACATCATCTAATCTAATTCTGTTGAGGAGATAGAGATCTTGACTAAACACAGATATTACTCTTTTCTTACTCCACCATTCCAATTAGGAAAGTGACAGTGAGCCAGACCAGCATTTTTCAGCAGGGATGACATCATCACTTGTAGTACACAGCACTGAATCTATGCATCTCCAATACATTTCCCCATCAGTGTTGCTTGGTGTAAACATAGTGATACTATGCATGTGACTTGTCTGAGGGACTTGAGAGCCATTTCAATGACTGAGGGAATGGTGTGAGGGAGAGGAGGAGCAGTTTGGCCGTGTGCAGGAATGTTGGACATCAGAGGGTGCGACCTGGAGGCAGAGAGTGCATTGCTGACCCCTCTGTCCCCCCATGCCTCTGGCTGAATCTGTGGGTCAGAAATAGTCGTGCGATGTGAGGAGCAGCTGGGTGTGAGTGTGTCTGATACTGTACCGGCTCTAACATGCCTCACCAGGTCCAGAGTACCCCAGAAGAAGACAGGTGCCTTAAAAACACACACTGGAGCAGGCATATATACCACAAACACACTCTCTCTCTTTTTCACTCTCTCTCTCACTCTTTCTCTCTCTCTCTGACACACACGCACACTCACACGGACACACACATACAGTACATACGCACACACACTATCTCTCAAACACACATATGCTCACGTTTATGCACACAAACAAGGCCTGTCAAACCATATTGGTTTTTGAGGAAGGAATGTCAATGCTATCATTTGCGTAAATAGATATCCCATAATACAAATGTGAAGTGAAATTGCTTAAGGTGTTATTTGATTCAAACAGCAGCAATGTTGACTCTGTTTGAATCATCTTTTTACTGTTTTACCAATGTAAAGTGGATTATTCACCTATTATGAAGGAATGTAATTTACGTGATAGAGCGAGACCCTGGGTGGGTAATGATTTCTCCCCTGCCTGGCTCTTGTTTTACCTTAGTGTGTCTCACCAGTACCCTAGTGTGTGTGTGTGTGTGTGTGTGTGTGTGTGTGTGTGTGTGTGTGTGTGTGTGTGTGTGTGTGTGTGTGTGTGTGTGTGTGTGTGTGTGTGTGTGTGTGTGTGTGTGTGTGTGTGTGTGTGTGTGTGTGTGTGTGTGCGTGTGTGTGTGTGTCTCAGTAATGATTGATGTGGCTGTGTGGTGAGCTCACTGATTGCTTTACTACCCACTGTAAAACCTGATCGGAGTCTCAGTGAAATATTCTGCATGGCAGATATAAATCATGATGTTGTAAACTGGAGCGCCCTCTCTTGTTACGTCCCTCCACAGAGCCAAACCCCATTCCCAGTATTATCGCTTCATGTCTGGGAGGGGTCAAAAAATAAAAGAGAGGAGAGAAAAAAACAGAGTAAACATAATTTATGACCCCTGGAGCATTTAAATGGCAAACAAAACAGGCGGTCGTATTTCTCGCATTCATTTTTCATGAGTTCTCTTTTACAAGGTCACTGGATTGCACCCAAGACTGGTCAGTGCGGCCTCTCCTAGACCTCCACCAAATAAACAAACAAACAAACAAACAAACACACAACTAGAGAAAAAACAGTCCTGTGGAAAGTTTTATACAGATATATGACAGTTTGAATAGCCTCCAGCATAAGGTTACAGTACACAAGGCACTAACATACTTCTTGCCTGTGCATGAGATGAGATCACTCACGACGTTGTTTAGACTGCATGGAGATGCAGCGCCAGTTACAGTAAATAAAATATAAAATAAGTGTATGGTAGATTTGCTCTATTAATATTCATACTGCCGAGATATTTTACATACATGGATTACAAACGGGTCATTTTGAAGAAACTATTGGAAAAAGCAGCAATTATTGCAAAATATCAACTTAATTCTTCTCAAAAAATCATTAGACATGTTAATAATTATATCGATTAGCATATTCTGACAAATAAAAAATATTACGTTTTCCCTTAAATAATGTGCAGCTTTTTCCCCAAAGTATAATCCACATCACTAAAAAGCTGATTTTCCATCATTTGATTGTAGTATCATCTCGTTGCCAGTATTTTTTCAAAATATTAATTTGGCTATATTTGTGGTAAACATTATTTCCATCTTTTTTTGGTAAATATATATATATATATCCATATCCATATACATATACATACACGTACATACCCATACATATACATGCTTAAACAGTCATACATATACACATAAATACACATACATACACATATAGATATACATACTTTTTTCTTTGAATATACCTTTATTTTCCCCTGCAAACAGTACCACCCTTCCCCTAATTGGAGTAAACTAATAAATAATGATACTTAGGCTTCTATCTTCAGTTTATACATATTTTACAGACACAATATATTTTACAATAGTTATGTGGTTTGTTTTTAGTCCTTCCTCTATTTCGGATGTCCATCCAGTTTGATTTTTATTTGTAACTGTGCTATTTCACAAAATGTTTGAATCTATATACATTTTACAGACCCCATATGTTTTACATTGGTTCTCTTATTATTTGTCCCACCCTTCAGCTCCATTCAACCCTCCCAACCCCTATTTGCCATATATTTTTCAACTGTGCTTTGATGCTTCACAAAAGTACTGAACCTTTCTATTCTCATAGCTTCTACAGATTTTAAATTAACATTTTGCTAAAATAATTATTATGTAATTGATTGATTGACTATGACCTTTCAAATCACCCAGTATTGCTATTTGCAGTGTTAGTTCTAGGCAAATGTTGCAATTCTTCAGCCATTCCTGGACCCGTGACCAAAAAAACAAGCTGTATATGGACAATACCAAAATAAATGATCTAATGATTCTGCCTCCTTACAGCAAAATCTGCAGAGCTGGGAAGATTGTATCCCCGACATATATAACATTCTATTGGTTGCAAGAATTTTGAAAAGTAATTTAAATTGAAAAATGTGAAGTTTTGAATCCGGTGTCGTTTTGCGGTTTATGAATTGATACATATGCCATGGAATGGGTACATCAAAAATCCCTTCCCAACTATTTTGCAATTTATATGGCACAGCTGTCAGTTTTTTGGTCCTTAACTTCTTGCGTCGATCCGGGATCGTGACTACAGCCTCAAACCCATTACCATCACGCAACGTTAACTATTCATGAAAATCGCAAATTAAATTAAATCAATATGCTAGCTCTCAAGCTTAGCCTTTTGTTAACAACACTGTCATCTCAGATTTTCAAAAATATGCTTCTCTACCATAGCAAACTAGCATTTAGCATTTAGCGTTAGCATTTAGCATTAGCATTTAGCGTTAGCATTAGCAGGCCACATTTTCACAAAAACCAGCAAAAACATTCAATAAATCATTTACCTTTGAAGAACTTTGGATGTTTTCAATGAGGAGACTCTCAGTTAGACAGCAAATGTTCAGTTTTTCCTGAAAGATTTTTTGTGCAGGAGAAATCGGTCCGTTTGGTGCATCACGTTTGGCTACCAAACAAAACCGAAAATTCAGTTATCCTGAACTTTTTTCCAAATTAACTCCATAATATCGACTGAAACATGGCAAATGTTTAGAACCAATCCTCAAGGTGTTTCTCACATATCTCTTCAATGATGTATCATTCCTGGAAGTATGAGTCTCCTTCTGTAACGCAAGGTACAATGGTTGCCACTGGGAATTACGCACCGATTTAGACAAAGGACACCGGACGGCCCCCTGGCAAATGTAGTCTCTTATGGCCAATCTTCCAATGATATGCCTACAAATACACCACAATGCTGCAGACATCTTGGATGAACGGCAGAGCGCATAAGCTCGTTCACAGCATATTCACAGCCATATAAGGAGACGTCAGTAAAACACAGCGTCAAAAATCCTGTTCATTTCCTGTTTGAAGTTTCATCTTGGTTTCGCCTGTAAGATCAGTTCTTTGGTACTCACAGATAATATCTTTGCAGTTTTGAAAACGTCAGAGTGTTTTCTTTCCAACGCTGGCAATTATATGCATAGTCGAGCATCTTTTCGTGACAAAATATTGCGCTTAAAACGGGCACGTTTTTTTTATCCAATGATGACATAGCGCCCCCATAGGTTGAACAGGTTAAATTAAATTGGTACATGTTTTTAGTTATTACACTTTTCTTTAACCTTTTATGTTCATTAATGCAGGGCCGGCATGGTTGTAATTTTTGGTAGACCAGACATTTCCATATGTCTGTGTTAGCTGCTTGTGTGACATAACTCTAACAGTCATATTTAAGATATCATTCACTAAAATTATACCTTTAAACATTTTTTTATTTTTTTTTTTAATCAATTAGTATATTTGAGTTTAACCACAATATTTGTTGTATTATTTGTTCTGTCTTTTCAGGTGGATTAAACTGAAATTGCAACCACCTTTCTAAGGCTTGTTTAAAAAATGATGATATTTTGGCCTTTTCAAAGAACCGTAAATGAGCAGTTGTAATCTGAAAAAAGGGAAAAAGGCCATTCTTGAACATGGGGTGAGACATTCCTACCAATTTATTAGTGAACCAGTTTGGATTTAAGTATAACTTTTGTATAACTGATGCCTTGTTTGAGAGGTCTAATTTAATCATTTCTGCCCTCCAATGTCATAGTCGTTATATAAATAGGCCCTTTTAGTTGTGTCTGGCTTGCCATTCCTTAATAAAATTGGATATTTTTTGTTCATATACTTTAAAAAGAAGGTGTAGGCAAAACCATAAGTAAATAGGTCAACTGTGATATGACTAAAGAGTTAATCAAGGGGATTTTAACACAAATAGACTGGTATTTTCTTTTCCATGTTAGCAAGATCTTATCTATTTTTGCTAACATTCTATAAAAATGTATTGGAGTGAGATTATTTCTTTATTTTGGGATTTGTATACCGAGTATGTCCACATCTCCGTCTGACCATATAATTGGTTAACTACATGGTAATGTAAAATGTGCATTTTCTTTAGTGATCCAATAAGTACACCTATCATAATTTGGTTTTAATCCAGAGAGGTTAGCAAAAGTATCTAGATCCTCTATAAGGCCGTGGAGGGACTCTACTTGTGGTTTTAAAAGAAAACACGAAACATCAGCGTACAATGACACCTTCGTTTTAAGCCATGGATTTCTAATCCCGTAACCTCTCTAGGGTAGGAGGCAGCATTCGGAATTTTGGATGCCCAAATTAAACGGCCTGCTACTCGGGCCCAGAAGATATAATATGCATATAACTGGTAGATTTGGATAGACAACACTCTAAAGTTGATTTAGCAGGCGAAAACCTGAGAAAAATCCATTCAGGAAGTAGTTATTTTTGGTTTTGTAGCTTTCTATTCAATGCCCTTACAGTATCCATTGACTTAGGATTCCATTTGCAGTTCCTATGCCTTCCACTAGATGTCAACAGTCTTTAGAAATCGTTTCAGGCTTGTATTCTTATAAATGAGGGAGCAAGACCAGTCTGAACGAGTGGACCCTAACGTGACGCAGAGTTTTTTCAGGCACATGTGCATTTCTTGTTTACCTTTTATTTTGACAACGTTATTATCCAGTTGAAATATTATAGATAATTTAGGCTAAAAAACAACCTGAGGATTGAATATAAACATTGTTTGACATGTTTCTATGAACTTTACGGATACAATTAGGATGTTTTTGTCTGATTGTTTTGACTGAGTTTGAGCCTGTGGATTACTGAAGAAAACGCGCTAACAAAACGGAGGATTTTGGATATAAAGAGACTTCATCGAACAAAAGGAACATTTATTGAGTAAATGAATGTCTTCTGATTGCCACCATATGAAGATCATCAAAGGTAAGGGATTAATTGTATCTCTATTTCTGAGTTTTGTAACGCTTCTGCTTGGCTGGTTTGTAATAATTTGTCAACTGGGCTATATTCTGGGCTATGTATGTTCTGGGCTAGGTATGCTTTCGCCGAAAAACATTTTAGAAATATGACACTGTGGTTGGTTTAACAAGAAGTTCATCTTTAAACCTACGTAAAATATGTTTTGTTTTCTGAATTTTTATAATGAGCATTGCTGTAATTGAATTTGTCGCTCTGCAACCTCACTGGATATTGGCCAGATGGGACGCTAGCATCCCACATACCCTGGAGAGGTTAATATTATTGTTGGATCTCATTTTAACAGCTAACATTTCGATGGCAATAATAAATAGATATGCTCTTTACTCCTCTAGATAGTTTAAAACTTTTGCGATGTAGCCATTATTTACTATTTTACTGCTAGGGTTACTATACATAACTTTAACCCATTCTATAAGAGATTCCCCAAAATTGAAATATTCTAGGCATTTAAATATAAACTCCAATCATACTCTATCAAAAGCTTTTTTTTTTTAAATCTGGTGTCCCCAATATTTCATAGTATTCTACTGTTTCAAGTACTTGTCTTATACAGTATTACATTGGGGAGAATAAGTATTTGTGTCACGCCTTGGTCTTAGTATTTTGTGTTTTCTTTATCTATTTAGACAGGCCAGGGTGTGACATGGGTTATTGTGGTGTGTTTTTTGTCTTGGGGTTTTGTGGGGTGACTAATTAGTCTATGGCTGCCTGAGGCGGTTCTCAAACAGAGTCAGGTGATTTATCATTGTCTCTGATTGGGAACCATATTTAGGCAGCCATATTCTGTGAGTGTTTTCGTGGTGATTGTTCCTGTCTCTGTGTAGTTGTTCACCAGACAGGCTGTATAGGTTTTCACGTTCCGTTTTTTTGTTTTGTATTTATATAGTTATTTCATGTATCGTCAATTCTTCATTAAAGAATATGAGTAACCACCACGCTGCATTTTGGTCCGATCCTTATTCTACCTCTTCGTCAGAGGAGGAGATAGAAGAACGCCGTTACAGAATCACCCACCACACCCGGACCAAGCAGTGTGGTAACAGGCAGCGACAGCAGGAGCAGCGAAAGGAGGAATGGACATGGGAGGACGTTATGGACAGCAGGAGTATAGAGTATACAACTTGGGAGGAAATAGACAGGTGGGCGGTCGACCCAGAGAGAGTGCCGGAGCCCGTCTGGGATTCGCTGGAGCAGTGCGAAGAGGGCTATAGGAGAATGGAGTCGAAGAGAAAAACACAGCGGCGCAGAAAGAAACCCGAAAGTCAGCCCCAAAAATGTATTGAGGGGGGGACTCAGGGAGAGTGTGGCAGAGTCAGGGTTCAGACCTGAGCCAACTTCCCCTGTTTATCGTGAGGAGCAGCGATCACAGGACTTCTGGACTTGGGAGGAGATATTGGACGGAAAAGGACCTTGGGCACAGTCTGGTGAATATTGACACCCCAAAGAAGAACTGGAGGCGATAAAAGCGGAGAGGCGCTGGTATGAAGAGGCAGCACGGCGACGCGGATGGAAGCCTGAGAGTCAGCCCCAAAAATGTATTGGGGGGGGCTTACAGGGTGTATGGCTATGCCAGGTAGGAGACCTGCGCAAACTCCCTGTGCTTACCGGGGGGCTCGAGAGACCGGGCAGGCACCGTGTTATGCTATGGAGCGCACGGTGTCTCCAGTGCGGGTGCATAGCCCGGTGCGGTACATACCAGCTCTTCGTATTGGCCGGGCTAGAGTGGGCATCGAGCCAGGTAAGGTTGGGTAGGCTCGGTGTTCAAGAGCTCCAGTGCGCCTGCACGGTCCGGTCTATCCAGTGCCACCTCCACACACCAGTCCTCCGGTGGCAGCTCCCCGCATCAGGCTTCCTGTGCGTGTTCTCTATCCAGTTCCACCTGTGCCAGCACCACGCATCAGGCCTACAGTGCGCCTCGCCTCTCCAGCGCTGCCAGAGTCTCCCGCCTGTTCAGCGTAGCCATCGTTTTCCTCCTCTACAGCGCTGCTGGAGTCTCCCGCCTGTTCAGCGCTGTCGGAGCCTTTCTCCTCTCCTGCGCTGCCGGAGTCTCCCGCCTGTTCAGCGCTTCCAGAGCCTTCCTCCTCTACAGTGCTACCGGAGCCTCCTGCCTGTTCAGCGCAGCCTGAGCTGCCAGTCTGCATGGAGCAGCCTGAGCTGTCAGACTGCATGGAGCAGCCAGAGCTGCCAGTCTGTATGGAGCAGCCAGAGCTGTCAGTCTGCATGGAGCAGCCAGAGCTGCCAGTCTGCATAATGCTGCCAGTCTGCATGGAGCAGCCAGAGCAGCTAGATCCGCCAGTCAGCCAGACTCTTCCAGATCTGCCAGTCAGGCAGAGTCTTCCAGATCTGCCAGTCAACCAGACTCTTCCAGATCTGCCAGTCAACCAGACTCTTCCAGATCTGCCAGCCAGCCAGGATCTGCAAGAGCCAACTACCTGCCTGAGCTTCCTCTCAGTACTGGGCTTCCTCTCAGTACTGGGCTTCCCCTCAGTCCCGGGCTTCCCCTCAGTCCCGAGCTTCCCCTCAGTCCCGGGCTTCCCCTCAGTCCCGAGCTGCCCCTCAGTCCCGAGCTTCCCCTCAGTCCCGAGCTTCCCCTCAGTCCCGAGCTGCCCCTCAGTCCCGAGCTGCCCCTCAGTCCCGAGCTGCCCCTCAGTCCCGAGCTGCCCCTCAGTCCAGTGGGGTTCTGGGTGAGGACTACTAGGCCATGGTCGGCGGCGAGGGTGGACTATCCCAGGACGCGAAGGGGAGGAACTAAGACATTTATGGAGTGAGGTCCACGTCCCGAGCCGGAGCCGCCACCATGGACAGACGCCCACCCGGACCCTCCCTATGGTTTTGAGGTGCGTCCGGGAGTCCGCACCTTAGGGGGGGGGGGGGGTCTGTCACGCCTTGGTCTTAGTATTTTGTGTTTTCTTTATCGATTTGGACAGGCCAGGGTGTGACATGGGTTATTGTGGTGTGTTTTTTGTCTTGGGGTTTTGTGGGGTGACTAATTAGTCTATGGCTGCCTGAGGCATTTTGGTCCGATCCTTATTCTACCTTATTCTTTGATACACTGCCGATTTTGCAGGTTTCCCTACTTACAAAGCATGTAGAGGTCTGTAATTTTTATCATAGGTACACTTCAACTGTGAGAGACGGAATCTAAAACAAAAATCCAGAAAATCACGTTGTATGACTTTTAATAAATTAATTTGCATTTTATTGCATGACATAAGTATTTGATCACTCACTAACCAGTAATCTGGCTCTCACACACCTGTTAGTTTTTCTTTAAGTAGTCTTCCTGTTCTCCACTCATTGTTTGAACTTATTACCTGTATAAAAGACACCTGTCCACACACTTAATCAAACAGACTCCAACCTCTCTACAATACCAAGACCAGAGAGCTGTGTAAGGACATCAGGGCTAAATTGCAGACCTGCACAAGGCTGGGATGGGCTACAGGACAATAGGCAAGCAGCTTGGTGAGAAGGCAAGAACTGTTGGCGCAATTATTAGAAAATGGAAAAAGTTCAAGATGACAATCACCCTCGGTCTGGGGCTCCATGCAAGATCTCCCCTTGGGGGGCATCAATGAACATGAGGAAGGTAAGGGATCAGCCCAGAACTACACGGCAGGACCTGGTCAATGACCTGAAGAGAGCTGGGACCACAGTCTCAAAGAAAACCATTAGTAACACACTACGCCGTCATGGATTAAAATCATTCAGCGCACGCAAGGTCCCCCTGTTCAAGCCAGCGCATGTCCAGGCCAGTCTGAAGTTTGCCAATGACCATCTGGATGATCCAGAGGAGGAATGGGAGAAGGTCATGTGGTCTGATGAGACAAAAATATAGCTTTTTGGTCTAAACTCCACTCGCCATGTTTGGAGGAAGAAGGATGAGTACAACCCCAAGAACACCATCCCAACCGTGAAGCATGGAGGTGGAAACATCATTCTTTGGGGATGCTTTTCTGCAAAGGGGGCAGGCCGACTGCACCGTTTTGAGGGGAGGATGGATGGGGCCATGTTTCGTGAGATCTTGGACACAACAACCTCCTTCCCTCAGTAAGAGCATTGAAGATGGGTCGTGGCTGGGTCTTCCAGCATGACAACGACCCAAAACACACAGCCAGGGCAACTAAGGAGTGGCTCCGTAAGAAGCATCTCAAGGTCCTGGAGTGGCCTAGCCAGTCTCCAGACCTGAACCCAATAGAAAATCTTTGGAGGGAGCTGAAAATCCGTATTGCCCAGCGACAGCCCCGAAAAGTGAAGGATCTGGAGAAAGTCTGTATGGAGGAGTGGGCCAAAATCCCTGCTGCAGTGTGTGCAAACCTGGTCAAGAACTACAGGAAACTTATGATCTCTGTAATTGCAAACAAAGGTTTCTGTACCGAATATTAAGTTCTGATTTTCTGATGTGTCAATCACTTATGTCATGCAATAAAATGCTAATTAATTACTTAAAACTCATACAATGTGATTTTCTGGATTTCTGTTTTAGATTCCGTCTCTCACAGTTGAAGTTTTCCTATGATAAAAATTACAGACCTCTACGTGTTTTGTAAGTAGGAAAACCTGCAAAATCGGCAGTGTATCAAATACTTGTTCTCCCCACTGTATCTCCAATGTACTGTATCATCCATGTAAAAAATATGTCTGATTAAGATGAATAACAGACGACAACACTTTTTAAACTCTATGCACCAAGCATTTTGCTAGGATTGTTGCATCACAACACTGAAGTGTAACAGGCCTCCAATGTTTTGAATGGACTGGATCTTTATATATATATCACTTGGGTCCTGTTTCAGTAATAATGATATCAGACCTTCTTGTTGTGAGTACAATAATCTACCATTTATATTGGAGTGGTTAAAACATGCTAATAATGGTCCTCTGAGTATATAAAAATGAAAAAAATGGTGTACTTCTACTGGTATGCCATTCAGCCCTGGAGTTTTCCCAGCCTTAAAGGCTTTAATTGTATTATGAAGTTCCTCCTCTGTAATTTGGCCTTCATATGAGGCTTTCTGTACAGATCTTAATTTGTCATTATTATTATTATTAGGGAAAAGAATCCTTACAATTAGCTTCGGTTAGTGAGGATGGAGGAGACTGAAACGAAAACATTCTTAAAGTACTTTACTTCCCCTTTAAAAATATAATTCGGTGAATAATGTGTGACTCCATCATTTGTAACAAGTTTCAATAAAAATAATTGGTAGCATTTTTATAAGTTATTCCATTGGATCTTTCTTGAATAAGTTCCTCAATTTCTTTTTGTTTTTCCTCTAACATATCCTGTGCCTCTATGGTACAGTTTTTATTGCTATCTAACTGTACTGTTAGTCCTTCAACTTCCTTTGTTAATATAGACTCTTTTGATCTAAATTGCTTTTGTTTTATAGATTAATTGCAAGGCCTCTAAAGGCACATTTAAGTGTTCCATACAATAAGGGGATCTGCTATGTTATTTCTGAAAAAGTCAGTTGTAAATTATTCTGTCATCTAGTAGGCTTTGATTACATTTCCAATATCCTCGCCCACGTGGAAATTCTGTAATAGTAATATATATGCCAATTATGTGATGATCCGACCGCATTCTGTCCCCGATCAACACTTTTTAAAACTTTTGGTACCAGAGAGAATGGCTTAAGAAAGTAGTCAAGACGACTAGCTTGATTAAGCCTCTGCCATGTATATCTCATTAGGTCATGGTATTTAAACGTCCATATATCCACTTATTCCAATATATCCATGACATTCATGATTTCTTTAAAAGCCTGAGAGTGATAGTTTATAGTGCAATATCCTTTCCGTTCCATAGAGATATTTAAGACCGTATTAAAATCTCCCACCGTAACAATAGTCTAATGTTGTCACGACTTCTGGCGAAGTCGGCTCCTCTCCTTGTTCGGGCGGCGTTCGGTGATCGAGGTCACCGGCTTTCTAGCCACCGCCACTCCATTTGTTATATTCCATTTGTTTTGTCTTGTTCCATACACACCTGGTTTCCTAATCACACTGAATGTTTTTAGTCCTCTGTTCCCCTCCATGTCTTTGTGTGAAATTATTTTGATGTCATGTGGGTATTGTTACGCGCCAGAATTTTGTTTATGTTCCATGTTTTGGGCACGTTTTATGTACTTATGTGCTTTCGTTTGGACCGGAATAAAAAGTGTGCCTGATAACTACACTCTGCTTTCCTGCACCTGACTTCGCCTCCAGTACACATCCCTAATAAATGTTGCTTGTAGAGTTGATCAATTCTTAGATATATTTTCAAAGAAACTTGGATCATCATTATTTGGACACATAGGTTAGTAAGCCATATCTGTTTATTGTTCAATAACATATTTAAAATAATCCATCTACCTTGATAATCTGTTTGGACAATTTGCACATTTGGATCAAAATTACTGTTAATTAATACCATCACCACTTTTGAATTTCTTTGCCCACGGGAGAAATATATTTCACCCACAATCTAAAATTGTTGAATGAGTTTCCTGTAAACAATATACACCCAATTCCTTCTCTTTTAGCCAGGTAAATACTCATCTTTTCTTATTATCTTCTAAGCCATTACAATTGTAACTGGCTATACTTATTTCACCACTTACCATAATGAGACACAACTTTCAATTCTATTTATCAAAATATATGTTTGTAAACGTACCATCAAAAAGTAACATGATGATTGAGTGCCTATATAGCTGTACCATGATATTTGCATTGCTACTAAGTAAACCTCCAATTGGCCCCCACTATTTCACCCGCTAAAATCCCTCCTCATCCCGAGTTGGGTTGGCATCCCAATGCCCGGCAGACCACCCCCGACCCCCCCGTATCCCATAGCCCTGAAGAGACTGGGCTCCCTTCTTGGAAAAGAGCACACAGTGCCATTTACAGAACATAAGTAGATCAACCTCCAAATGCATTTCCATCGCCCTCACCTCGATTTGTATTATATATAGCCATATATATATATTTTTTAATCCTGTTTCGTATTTTCCATAATTAAATTTTATTATCTATAATATTGTAGGCAATTTATGCAAAGGATTTACCTCTCACCAGTCTTGCCAATAACAAATGTACATTATTACAAGCAATTATTATATATTATTATATTAGTGAATCATCCTATATTGTCCCTGTCACGGCCGTTGCTGGAAGAAGACCAAGGTGCAACGTGGTGAGGGTACATTTTCCTACTTACTTGAATGTCGCCAGCAAAAGCAATAAACAATACAAAACTGACCATGAAGCTTACAGGGCTAAGTGACAAAAAACAAAGTTAACTACCCACAAAGACAGGTGGGAAAAAGGCCTGCTTAAGTATGGTTCGCAATCAGAGACAACGATAGACAGCTGTCCCTGATTGAGAACCATACCCGGCCAAAACAAAGAAATACAAAACTTGGAAAGTAGAACATAGAATGCCCACCCCACAACACACCCTGACCTAACCAAATAGAGAAATAAAACAGCTCTCTAAGGTCAGGGCATGACACCCTAACATATTTTACTCCATCGCAACAGTTGTTGGATACACACATACACCCACACACTCATACACACTCAACCCCTTTCCCCCACACAACAATAGGCTCACATTCTCAACAGTTGCACCATCTCAGAGCCCAACTCAAGAAAGGTCTAGATTTACGAACGCATATACAGTTGCAGCTGTATGAGAAGGCCTGCAAAAATTGGGAGATTTTATTAACCATTGTCACGTCCTAGATGATGGAGGTCAAATGTACCCCTTTCCCCTGAAACACAGTCCCCTGTATTGACCATATTCCTAAGCATCTCTATGCATTCAGACTTTTGATTTTATGCCACCAGGGCCACAATAATATACCCCCTCTCTGAATGTCCAAGTGTGACCCCCTACCCATGGGTTACTGCAGCTAGTGTTGCCAGCACTGCCACTGCCTGTGTGGGGGCACCCCACCAGAATCCCCACCGGCTAGATTCTCATTAGCAGCTTTCAGAATTTATTTTTATTTTTATGCTCTCCCTTTCGGGGGCTTTGGCCTTGCAGGACCAACCCTGCCAAGAAGGATCGGAATCTTAAGGGGGCAGTGCTGCTCTAGGTCTCTGCTTAATTTTATTGCCAAAAAGTGATTAATCCATTAAACCATGCGAGACAATTACCAAAAATATGGCTTAGTCTTTTTTGCTTATTTACCCCTCAGACAGACAGCATTAGCTGCTAGTCAAACAATGGGAGTAGAACAATGGGAGTGGTAGGGCCTATGGCAGGATGTTTCAAAAAGCATACCCAAATCCTCAAAGTCACTTCCAATCAAATGTTATAGCAACCCAAATACCATAACAAGTTGCATATAGAATATTGGAGGATATTATAGGAATTCTATGTAAATTGTCAGTAGAATAAATATTTTACAGAGAATACACACCACTATTTTAATTGTACCTTTATTTTACTAGGCAAGTCAGTGAAGAACAAATTCTTATTTTCAATGACGGCCTAGGAACAGTGGGTTAACTGCCTGTTCAGGGGCAGAACGACAGATTTGTACCTTGTCAGCTCGGGGATTCAAACTTGCAACCTTTCGGTTACCAGTCCAACGCTCTAACCACTAGGCTACCCTGCCGCCCCTATGTGTGCATTTAGAGGATAGATGGTTTCTGTATGAAGTATTCATCCTACTGACAGACTTTTATGAGCTTTTTTGAAAACAACTAAGCATATAAGTAAGGTAGTTTAGATTGTGTACATGGTCATACCTAGTTGTAACCAGATGTAATCATAGGTGCTCCATCTCTGCAGGTGATCTGTCTATTTGGTCATAATCACTGATACAGGTCCTCCTCCACCTTCTGATGATATGTATTACTTAATATTAAGTCTCTAGAGATACCTGGATTCAAGTTAAGATCATATCTAGCAATTTACTATAGGCGGAGCCCCAAAAGCCCATATTGATACAGAAACACCAAACAATGATTTAGATTTATTAAGAACAAATTGATTGACAAATTAATGAAATTTTAGAACATGGAATAAATTACCTTTGGACTATGATAAATAGAAATATGCCTCTGGGGTCAAAATGATCCCAGTCGGTAGAAGGAGGTTTAAAATATTCCGGTTTGTTGGTAACCTATAACTGAAATAACTGCCTCCTGAATCAGGACATGTGCCTTGTTGATCTATGTGAATGTATGACATCGTCTTCATCCCGAACATTTCAGGATCCTCCAGATCCATGATTACATATTTTCTCTCACCTCACCAGACACTGTTTCACCACGCTATGACATCTCCAAACTTCAGCCATCCCTGAGGTGGTGTCTCGCCATGACATCACCCATCTTTAAGCACACAGGGGGATGTTTCACAACCCTCCTCTCCATCGCCTCTGGTAAACCAACCCGGGGATCCGTGGCTGGTGGACAAAGACACGGACTGGGCTAAGTGGGTCAAGAGGAAAGGGGAGTAGAGCATTGGGGGCGAGTGGTGACACTGGAGCATGGTGAGGGAAGAGAAGAGGGCAGTGGGGGGCCATTGGTCAGTTAATCCCCTCTCAGGTGCAGGCCACTGGGGCCACACAGAGGTGTGAAGAGCCTGGGATAGGGCCAGGATTAGAGTTCTGACCAGCTTTACTATAGACGTGTGAAGTATAGGAGAAGAGTCACAGATAAGTGAGAGAAACAGTGGAACAAAGCAGAGGAATGTGGAAGTGAAGGTGAGGACAGGTCACTACTGGGAGACCTGCTGAGAGAGGCATGCTGCGAGGGTGTTATAGGAAAAAATACAATTAAAGAGTTTAAAGAGAATGTACTGATAGGTATTTAAGATAAAGTGCCTCTTCTTCCCATAATCTTTCATCATTATGCTAAATATCTTGGATGCAGACAAGTATTTTGGTGTCATGACAGATTTGAAAAACAAAATGACCTCAGCCATGCACGGCTTTCTTGGGGTGATGTATTCACCCTCAAATTGACATACTCTCATATCCTCAAAAGAAATGAATAATTTCTCCATATTCAGCACCCCTTTCTTGTCTGTTGTGTAGCCCCTGGGTGAGTCAGTGGTTTAAATGAGGAGAGGCGCTGCATAATGACCTCACTGCGGGTGACACCCACAGATCCGATTACATTATGAACTGAGGATTTCATCATGCATCTGTCTCACAGGTGTTACACCAAAAGTGTTATTCAAGTAAATATTTGTGGGCTATTCAATTTCAACAACTCCATAGATATGCTACTACTTGTAGCTTACTTTGTGGTTCATTGTTGAATTACGTAAATGGCTCATATGGATAATTCCTTATAAACATTCATCTGTTGATGATGATCACTGTCAGTGGTGAATGTCACCAGTTTGTGGCAGGGGACAATGTAACATCATCCGACAGGGTGAGGTATTGGGTTAGGGCACTGTCTGTCTGCTCTGTCTGACTGGCTGCCGGTGGGTTGATTTATTTTCTGTCTGACTGGTGCTTGCCTGGGCATCCCTGGCCGGTGTGATGTACAAATCCTCCCAAAATTGAATTGTGTGGATTTTTACACGGTGAGGATTTTGAAATCACATCTGGCACAGTCTCAAGGGACAAGTGATGCTAGGAGTCCTACGGCATGTAGTGTGCAGCTCAGATCCTCTCAAGGGTTTGGACAGGGTCAGGCGTGATAGGTGTGACTGAGTAGGTTACTTAACATGGGAGATGACACATGCAGTAGCTATTTGGTGCAGCTTTATTGTGAGATATGCGTCGCAAACGGAGGGACACATTGAAAGGCAGGCATTTACATAATGATGAAAAAACTAGTAAACACTGGCAAAATAAATTAATTGTTTATACTTTACTTACTAAATTAAAAGTACATGCACTACGCATTATGCATGTCGAAACTCATAATGTAGATTAAACTTGAAATAAAACACATAGATGGTTAATGGGTCAGTTCCTAAGGGTTTTAATTGGGGTTCATGATTAAATCTGGTTTTATGGCATTCCTTCCTACCGTTGGATTCAGTTTTTAATAGTCACATGTACTGGGTTGCAGGTGTGATTGCAGGATACTGTGAAAATCTCTGGCCTTGAGCTCCAATATGCAGGACTAAGTTAAATAAAATAATGAAAATGGTAATAAAAGACAACAATAGAAATTGAAATAGCACTATATACATAATAACAACTGCGGCAGTAATGAAGAAATACATGTCCAGGTAATTTAAGTCATCCCCCTCTTCAAAGGGGGTGACACTCTAGACCCAAACTGATACAGACCTATATCCATCCTGCCCTGCCTTTCTAAAGTCTTCGAAAGCCAAGTCAATAAAACAGATCACTGATCATTTCAAATCCCACCGTACCTTCTCCGCTGTGCAATCAAGTTTCCGAGCTTGTCACGGGTGCACCTCAGCCACGCTCAAGGTACTAAACGATATCATAACCATCTTCGATAAAAGACAGTACTGTGCAGCCGTCTTCATCAACCTGGCCAAGGCTTTCGACTCTGTTAATCACCGTATTCTTATCGGCAGACTCAACAGCCTTGGTTTCTAAAATGACTGCCTCGCCTGGTTCACCAGCTACTTTTCAGACAGAGTTCAGTGTGTCAAATCGGATGGCCTGTTGTCCGGACCTCTGGCAGTCTCTATGGGGGTGCCACAGGGTTCAATTCTCGGGCCGACTCTTTTCTCTGTATATATCAACGATGTCGTTCTTGCTGAGGGTGATTCCCTGATCCACCTCTACGCAGACGATACCATTATGTATACATCTGGCCCCTCTTTGGACACTGTGTTAACAAACCTCTAAACGAGCTTCAATGCCATACAACACTCCTTCCGTGGCCTCCAACTGCTCTTAAACGCTAGTAAAACAAAATGCATGCTTTTCAACCGTTCGCTGCCCGCACCTGCCCGCCCGACTAGCATCACTACTCTGGATGGTTCCGACTTAGAATATGTGGACAACTACAAATACCTAGGTGTCTGGCTAGATTGTAAACTCTCCTTCCAGACTCATATTAAACATCTCCAATCCATAATTACATCTAGAATCAGCCTCCTTCACTCACGCCGCCAAACATACCCTAGTAAAACTGACTATCCTACAAATCCTCAACTTCGGCAATGTCATCTACAAAATAGCCTCCAACACTCTACTCTGCAAACTGAATGCAGTCTATCACAGTGCCACCCGTTTTGTCACCAAAGCCCCATACACCACCCACCACTGCAACCTGTATGCTCTTGTCGGCTGGTCCTCGCTACATATTCGTTACCAGGCCCATTTGCTCCAGGTCATCTATAAGTCTTTGCTAGGTAAAGCTCTGCCTTATCTCAGCTCACTGACAGTGTGCACCCAATGGGGATTTCAGCTGCACGTATCACCCTGTGAAGAGCTTTGCGGTCCGTGGTGGTGGAGTTGCCGTACTTGGCTGTGATGGAGCCCGACATAGGTCACTGTATACAGTGCTCAGCCAACCTTGGTGGTGAATTACCATAACCAAATCCTCACAGCTTGAGTTCAGAGGGGTTCTTTTGTTCAAGGTGATGTCATCATCCCTGCCCCTGCCTCAGCTGCAGGTGGCCTGGGGCTCCCATTGAATCCCACTGTCTGCACATTAGCCGTTGAAAGGACCCATTGACTTATTAGCCTGAAGCAGGGAGATCCCCTACAGAGCCCCAGGCTTTTACATCCTGCTTTACATACCACTCAGTTAGAGCTATTAGAGGGTCCCTTTTGTTATATAAACTCTGATTAGCATACCCTGGTAGGTTCACCACGCTTTGATTAGTGAAGTAATACTAGAGCGCTATGGGACTCAATTAACATATTTGACAGTGATTTCTGAATACAATTGAGTGAGAATTATATAGGTTACTGGGTTCTACAACACTGGTTTTTGTCTTTATATATGGGGACACATATCAGAGTCTTTAAATGCTATAGGCTACATGAATATGGTTAAGCTCCTTGGAAGGATGGGGATTAATTTTCCAATGGAAAGGTCACAGCGATAATGTTAGGATCCTCACAGAACGCAAGAAAACAAACAATGGTTTTTGATTGTAATTTATCTGACCAGTTGGATGAAAACAAAGAAACGTGACTTTCTGCTGAGCCTGTCCACAAAGAGCTCAGATCAAGCTGAGATGGTGGTGGTGGTGGTGGTGGTGGTGGTGGGAGTAGAGACAGAGGAGCCCTTCAGAACATATTCGCCTGGTTTGAGAAATCAATAAAGCTGCTTTCATGTGAACTTCTCCGCGAAGAGTGACCCAGAAACGGTGCCTGGCTAATTAGAAGCAGATCTGCTATGCCTGTGTTCCTGTTACAGTTACAGTGGAGAGCTATTGCCTATGGGCAAAGTGAAACAGCAAAGTGAGAGTATAGGAGTGATGTTATTATTGTGAAGGAAATTGGCATGGTAAAGATAAGTTAGGCTGCCACATGGCCTCCCATCATCAATTATTTATGTTAATCCATATGTTGGAGAGGTTTTACACATCAATATTTAACATTCCAGCAGCAGAGATGCATATGATGTGGAATACATACCTTCTCTGACTGACACCCATGCTCTTGAGAGGCAAGTGCACTCCCAGCCACTCTTTTCTGCTTGATTATCACATAAATTGATATCAATAAATGACATTTTCTGAGAAGATAAATTCAAAACACATACATTTCAAAACTGAGCAGCACGACAGGAATCAAAACAAAACAGAGCAGAACTTAGTTGGCTTCCCGACACAATGCAATCCAAACATCAAAGGAAAAACATGTTATTTATGGGGAAACTATTGATCCAGTGGTGCAGAGAGATAATTCAGGTACACAGTTGGGGATCCATACATCCACAATTGTATGTGACAGATGTGGGGAGCATCCAGGGGTGAGGTTCACAGGATCAACCGAAAAGGCTGCCATGAATGTACGCTGTATGAAGGTTGTATGAAGGTAATGCATATGGCCTTTCCACAGAATTGGCCTAACATCATTCAAGAGTAACATATCCTGTAGTGCTTACTACAGCTGCTGCATAGAGCTTTCACTGGATCATTACTTATGGCTTTAAATTGTGTCCAAAAGCTCAAATCAGCAACTGTGTTTACAGGAGATGAATAGTGTTGGTTCAATGTTCTCAACTAAATGTTGTCCTACTTTCTCTGAGAGGAGCGCCCCTTCCCCACTATCAATAATAGACATGTACTACTGATCCAACTCATCAGGCAGCAGTATCATGCTTTGATGTCTTTAAAAAAAATGTTTACAACCTAGCGGTACTATTGATCGTAGAGTAGATAGAACTGTCATCAAAGGGATTCCTCTTGGGGCAGTCGACACCCGATCACCTTATACACCAGGAATGTGGTGAAGCACTGGTCAAATATTCTCTTTCTATCATATTTATCCATCTATCTCTTCTCTATTTCGTCCCTCCTGTTTTCCAATGCTGCTGTTATGGGTAAAAAGTCCACAAGGATAAACAAAGAACCCACAGGCATGGAAATGACATCGTCTTACCTCCAGCCCAGCTAACCCATAACGTCCTGAGAACCATATATTTAATTGGAGCGTGGTTGTGGTTTGCATAAACCTTCCCACAACTTTCTGGGAATGGTGCAGGATAGTTGCTTTGCTTTGGAACATTCTCAGCACATTTAATTTTGGTAATGTTCTAGGAACGTTCTCCACTGGTGTGACATTGGGAATATTCTCAAATAAGAAACAATGTTATTTTGTGGAAATTTCAGTATTTCAGCATACCCTTTCCGACAGGTTTCCTCATGGTTCTACCTAAGGTCACGTTCTCTCATTGTTCCGAGAACGTTAAGAAACAACGTTCTTCCGTGGGAATTTCAGTTCTTCAATATAAAGTTTCCTGCAGTTTTCCTCATGGTTTTATTTCACCTCTCTGGGACGCTACCGTCCCACCTCGACAACAGCAAGTGAAATTGCAGGGCGCCAAATAAAAAAAACAGAAATCCCATAATTTAAATTCCTCAAACATGCAAGTATTTTACACCATTTTAAAGATAAACCTCTTGGAAATCCAGCCACAGTATCCGGTTTCAAATAGGCTTTACGGTGAAAGCATACCAAACTATTACGTTAGGTCAGCACCAAGTCACAGAAAACCATACAGCCATTTTCCAGCCAAGGAGAGGGCTCACAAAGTCAGAAATAGCGATTAAATGAATCACTAACCTTTGATGATCTTCATCTGGTGGCACTCCCAGGTCTCCATGTTAGATAACAAATGTTCATTTTGTTCAATAAAGTTAATCTTTAGGTCCAAATACCTCCGTTTTGTTGGTGTGTTTAGTTCAGAAATCCAAAGGCACAATGAGCACTCTCAAAACCAAGACGAAAAGTCAAAAAAGTACAATACAAGATAGTAGAAACATGTCTAACGATGTTTAAATTCAATCCTCAGGTTGTTTTTGACATTTTTGTATGAGTTGCACCCCTTCTGAAAAAACCTACACTCGATCCCTCCGACGTCAACAACTACAGACCAGTATCCCTTCTTTCTTTTCTCTCCAAAACTCTTGAACGTGCCGTCCTTGGCCAGCTCTCCCGCTATCTCTCTCAGAATGACCTTCTTGATCCAAATCAGTCAGGTTTCAAGACTAGTCATTCAACTGAGACTGCTCTTCTCTGTATCACGGAGGCGCTCCGCACTGCTAAAGCTAACTCTCTCTCCTCTGCTCTCATCCTTCTAGACCTATCGGCTGCCTTTGATACTGTGAACCATCAGATCCTCCTCTCCACCCTCTCCGAGTTGGGCATCTCCGGCGCGGCCCACGCTTGGATTGCGTCCTACCTGACAGGTCGCTCCTACCAGGTGGCGTGGCGAGAATCTGTCTCCTAACCACGCGCTCTCACCACTGGTTTCCCCCAGGGCTCTGTTTTAGGCCCTCTCCTATTCTCGCTATACACCAAGTCACTTGGCTCTGTCATAACCTCACATGGTCTCTCCTATCATTGCTATGTAGACGACACACAATTAATCTTCTCCTTTCCCCCTTCTGATGACCAGGTGGCGAATCGCATCTCTGCATGTCTGGCAGACATATCAGTGTGGATGACGGATCACCACCTCAAGCTGAACCTCGGCAAGACGGAGCTGCTCTTCCTCCCGGGGAAGGACTGCCCGTTCCATGATCTCGCCATCACGGTTGACAACTCCATTGTGTCCTCCTCCCAGAGCGCTAAGAACCTTGGCGTGATCCTGGACAACACCCTGTCGTTCTCAACTAACATCAAGGCGGTGGCCCGTTCCTGTAGGTTCATGCTCTACAACATCCGCAGAGTACGACCCTGCCTCACACAGGAAGCGGCGCAGGTCCTAATCCAGGCACTTGTCATCTCCCGTCTGGATTACTGCAACTCGCTGTTGGCTGGGCTCCCTGCCTGTGTCATTAAACCCCTACAACTCATCCAGAACGCCGCAGCCCGTCTGGTGTTCAACCTTCCCAAGTTCTCTCACGTCACTCCGCTCCTCCGCTCTCTCCACTGGCTTCCAGTTGAAGCTCGCATCCGCTACAAGACCATGGTGCTTGCCTACGGAGCTGTGAGGGGAACGGCACCTCAGTACCTCCAGGCTCTGATCAGGCCCTACACCCAAACAAGGGCACTGCGTTCATCCACCTCTGGCCTGCTCGCCTCCCTACCACTGAGGAAGTACAGTTCCCGCTCAGCCCTGTCAAAACTGTTCGCTGCTTTGGCCCCCCCAATGGTGGAACAAACTCCCTCACGACACCAGGACAGCGGAGTCAATCACCACCTTCCGGAGACACCTGAATCCCCACCTCTTTAAGGAATACCTAGGATAGGATAAAGTAATCCTTCTCACCCCCCCCCCCCCCCTTAAAAGATTTAGATGCACTATTGTAGAGTGGCTGTTCCACTGGATGTCATAAGGTGAATGCACCAATTTGTAAGTCGCTCTGGATAAGAGCGTCTGCTAAATGACTTAAATGTAAATGTAAATGTAAATGTAATCAATAATATTTCAACCGGACAAAAGCTTCGTCAATGAAAAAGGTAAACAAGAAATGCGCGCTCCCGATTTAAAGTGGTGTATCTCCCTCATTTTTCAGAGTAAAAGCCTGAAACAATGCCTAAAGACTGGTCACATGTTGAAGAAGCCATAGAGATTGTGAACCGGGTCCTATGTCTTTGTATGGTGGATAGGCTTTCAATGGAAAAACAGCCTTTCAAAATAATAGTACTTCCTGGTTGGATTTCCGTCGGGTTTTCACCTGCCATATCAGTTCTGTTATACTCACAGACATTATTTCAACAGTTTTGGAAACTAGAGTGTTTTCTATCCAAATCTACTAATTATATGTGTATCCTAGCTTATGGATCTGAGTAGCAAGCAGTTAACTTTGGGCACACTTTTCATTCAAAATTCCAAATGCTACCCTAGTGAAGTTAAAGTCATGCTCTCAAATTGAGAACTTTAAGAGAACGTTCCATAAAAACCATAAGAAACTTTAGGTAACGTTCAGAGAACACACGCTGTCGTCTATCTTATTAAGTGTGTTCAGGTGTGTTGCAGCGCCCACTAATCTTAATGAGTGCTTGTTTCCTTAAAATGGGGTCTGTTTGAATAGACTAAAATGAACAGCTTTGTATGTGTTGAAAAAAGATGGCATGCTAGCTTCATCCTGTTGGCGTAGTGGACTAATTCCATGGAAAGTACAGAAGATCACAGGTTTGACTCTCACTGATGCCGTGCCACAATAAACAAAAATCCATGTGTTAGCATGATTAATTTGTCCTATCTGTGCTTGGAAGTTCAAAACAGTTAACCTAAGCCAGCAGTGTTATCTGCTCTAAAATATACTTGCTTGCTTTGTCACATAAACTCAAATTAGGCGGAGCAATTTCTGCATGAACCTTTAAACAAAATAAGTCATTACTGGTGGAGTGTTTCCTAAAGTAAACATGGCATTTTCCCCTTTATCTGTCACATGATGTCATGTCTTAACTGCACATGGCACTGGAGGATAACCTCATTCAAATGCTCATTATGGTTCACTGATAGGAGCAGCAGGTAGCCTAGTGATTAGAGCGTTGGGCCAGTAAATCAAAGGTTGCTGGGTCAAATACCTGAGCCGACAAGGTAAAAATCTGTAATTCTGAGCAAGGCAGTTAACCCACTGTTCCCTGTGTGCTGTCAATTAAGGCAGCCCCTGGTACCTCTCTGATTCGGTGGGGTTGGGTTAAATGCAGAAGACACATTTCAGGTGAAGGCATCCCCTTTCCTCTGAAGAATTCATGTTGTTTTTTTCAGTAAAAAACAACAAAACAAAATATAAACATTAGGGAGGAGGAGGCAGGAAAAATATATGTTTCTCTCATCTGGTAGACTCAGCGGTATGACCTAGATGCCAAAAAGATACTAAAAAGTAATCAACAACTATGAGTGTTGATGCACAAGCTTCTCCGCTGTTTTGGTCTTGTGGCTCCCACGCTGTATGAGCGTGAAGTGAACCTGTGCACATATGCAGATACTGTGAATGACTGTGTGAGAGCAAAGTCTTGTATCTTGTTCATTTCAATATCTCCGGTGCTGCTCGTGGCTGAGTCTACCTTTAAGTATGGCCTCGAGCCATCTGCCAAATAATTATGGACATTCATACAGTATACAGTATTAGTGTAGTAATGTACTTAGAACAGTAATTCATTTATTATCTTGGGATTAGGCACTGTACATACAATGGGGCAGCAGGGTAGCCTAGTGGTTAGAGTGTTGGAGTAGTAACAAAAGGTTGCAAGATCAAATCCTTGCGCTGACAAGGTAAAAAATATTCAATGATTCCCCCAGGTTAATGTATAGCCTACAGTTGAATTCAGAAGTTTACGTACACTTTAGCCAAATACATTTAATCATAGTAAAAATGCCCTGTCTTAGGTCAGTTAGGATTACCACTTTATTTTAAGAATGTGAAATGTCAGAATAATAGTAGAGAGAATGATTTTGTTCAGCTTTTATTTCTTTCATCACATTCCCAGTGGGTCAGAAGTTTACATACACTCAATTAGTATTCGGTAGCATTGCCATTAGATTGTTTAACTTAGGTCATACGTTTTGGGTAACCTTCCACAAGCTTCCCACAATAACTTGGGTGAATTTTGTTCCATTCCTCCTGACAGAGCTGGTGTAACTGAGTCAGGTTTGTAGGCCTCCTTGCTCGCACATGCTTTTTAGTTCTGCCAACAAATTTTCTATAGGATTGAGGTCAGAGCTTTGTGATGGCCACTTCATTACCTTGACTTTATTGTCTTTAAGACATTTTTACACAACTTTGGAAGTTTGCTTGGGGTCAATGTCCATTTGGAAGATCCATATGCGACCAAGCTTTAACTTCCTGACTGATGTCTTAAGGTGTTGCTTCAATATATCCACATAATTTTCCTACCTCATGATGCCATCTATTTTGTGAAGTGCACCAGTACCTCCTGCAGCAAAGCACCCCCACAACATAATGCTGCCACCCCCATGCTTCACGGCTGGGATGATGTTCCTTCGCTTGCAAGCATCCCCCTTTTTCCTCCTAATATAAGGATGGTCATTATGGCCAAACAGTTCTATTTCTGTTTCTTCAGACCAGAGGACATTTCTTCAAAAAGTACGATCTTTGTCCCCATGTGCAGTTGCAAACTGTAGTATGGCTTTCTTTTTGGCAGTTTTGGAGCAGTGGCTTCTTCCTTGCTGAGCGGCCTTTCAGGTTTTGTCGATTTAGGACTCGTTTTACTGTGGATATAGATATTTTCGTAACTGTTTCCTCCAGCATCTTCACAAGGTCCGTTGCTGTAGTTCTGGGATTGATTTGCACTTTTCAGACCAATTATGTTCATTGGTGACAGGGTAGCCTAGTGGTTAGAGTGTTGAACTAGTAACCGAAAGGTTGTGAGTTCAAACCCCCCAGCTGACAAGGTACAAATCTGTTGTTCTGCCCCTGAACAGGCAGTTAACCCACTGTTCCTAGGCCATCATTGAAAATAAGAATTTGTTCTTAACTGACTTGCTAAGTTAAATAAAATAAAAAAAGTTAAAAATAAAATCTCAATGAGACAGAATGCTTCTCCTTCCTGAGTGGTATGATGGCTGCGTGATCCCATGGTGTTTTTGCTTGCGTACTATTGTTTGTACAGATGAACGTGGTACCCTCAGGCATTTGCAAATTGCTCCCAAGGATTAACCAGACTTGCGGAGGTCTACGATTTTTTTCTGAGGTCTTGGCTGATTTCTTTAGATTTCCCATGATGTCAAGCAAAGAGGCACTGAGTTTGAAGGTAGGCCTTGAAATACAACCACAGGTACACCTCAATTTGATTCAAAATACGTCAATTAGCCTATCAGAAGCTTCTAAAGCCATGACATAATTTTCCTGAATTTTCCAAGCTGTTTAAAGGCACTGTCAACTTAGTGTATGTGAACTTCTGACCCACTGGAATTGTGAACTAATCTGTCTGTAAACAATTGTTTGAAAAATGACATGTGTCATGCACAAAGTAATGTCCTAACTGACTATCCAAAACTATAGTTTGTTAACAAGAAATTTGTGGAGTGGTTGAAAAATTAGTTTTAAGAAAAATGAGTTATAATGACTCCAACCTAAGTGTACTTTCTTTAATCCATATTGGGGTGGCAGGTAGCCTAGTGTTTAAAGCTTTGGACTAATAACCAAAAGGTTGCAAAATCGAATCCCTGAGCTGACAAGCTAAAAATCTGTCATTCTGCCCCTGAACAAGACAGTGTTCCTAGGCCCTCATTGAAAATAAGAATTTGTTCTTAACTGACTTGCCTAGTTAAATAAAGGTATAAAATACATGCCATATGCTGTCTCGTACTGCATATATTAGGACATTCATGACATGAATATTCTGTAAGTAGTTGTCAATTTGATGACAGAATTGTCATTTCAATTCATCTAAGTAGCTTTGTGAAAATAAACAGTTCATTTTCCTGGGACAACACTTAAAGCAATTAACATTACTGTAAGAGCCATGCATTTTTACATTTTCAATATCACACAAGTGCAGACTTGGGGCCATGTGCTGAGAGCCTCGCTGGCCGAGTGGATTTCTCATGTGTTTCTGTTGTTGATGTCCAGACTGACTGACTGTTTTCCGTCTATTAGTGAATCTGACTTCATCTCTGCCCACGAGGGGTTCACGTAACCTAGGCTGGAGGTCATTACAACCATGTGACCCCTCCCTCCTGTCTATCGCGCTAACAGTCTGCCGGGCGAGCTTCTAGACCCAGTCCAGACAGCGGAAGGAGTGACCCCAACCCCGTAACCACACGCACGCACGCGCACACACACGCGCACACACACACACACACACACACACACACACACACACACACACACACACACACACACACACACACACACACACACACACACACACACACACACACACACACACACACACACACACACACACACACACACACACACACACACACACACACACACACACACACACACACACACACACACTCGGCAGACCCAGTGTATGAGGTCAATGCACCCAGAACTGTACTGTATATCTTTTGGCAGTCCTGGGACCTGGGGGTGGTGGGGAGCTCTTCTTAGCATGGGTGTACATTTGTTATGGAATATACTTTAAGAAGCATTCATAGACTGATATATGATGTTGTCCAGCAGTTAGTATTTCAGTTGGCTGTGTATCAATTCAGGATAGATTTTCTATCACTGGTCCGTCTCTTGAATTAATAATTTATCGGTTTACCTTGTGACACCTCAAGCATATTCCATTACAGTATCTCACCATGTTTTCATCACCAGTTCCATTTGATTTTGGCCACGATAATATGACCATTATTTGAAAATGATAGATATGAATAATGAAGAGGCTAAGAACACATTGTAAGGTATTTATATAATTATGTGTATGTGCTTGTGTGTGTGTGTGTGTGTGTATGTGTCTTGGTGGACTTTCTCTCTTGGTGTGGCTGTTGTCTGTTTGTGGCAATGAGGAGAAATGGGAGCTGGCTGTGTCTGAGGTCACTCTCTGATTGCCTGTCCCTACTCAGGATCAAATGACTCTTAACTGTGTTGTTTACACTCATGCTGCTATGTTTGGGCTGAGACCAATTACAGGTGTAGGATCTTAATTTGACCAGTTTCTCACAGCAGGAAAATAATCCTGCACCAACAGGAAATGTGAATTATTGTGTGGATTATAAGGGGTTCCTTATTATAAGGGGTTATAAGGGATTCCTCTCGGGGGAACCGAAAGGCCCTAATCAATGGATTTTGCATAACTGGGAATAAAGACATGCATCTGTTGGTCACAGATACCTTAAAAACAAGTAGGGCGTTGATCAGAAAACCAGTCAGTATCTGGTGTGACCACCATTTGCCTCATGCAGCACGACACATCTCCTTCGCATAGTTGATCAGGCTGTTGATTGTGGTCTGTGGAATGCACTCCCCATAAACACATTTACCATCTCCTGGCTTCCACACATAGCCTACAAGCCACCGATGCAGACCTTTGGAACATCTACATTTTGAAAAGTCTAATAAATCCATGTTATATAGCCTACACCTTCACCTTACATTATTTATTTTAGACAAGTCTTAAGAAACATTATATGAAGAAAATGTAGTCTATTTCAGAAGAACAGAATAGCATACTCTGAGTTTTCCTTTTATTAGGTCCTGATCTGGCTATGACAAATGACTGTGGGCTACACTAGTTCATTTAGCAGACAGGATTTGCTTAGAATTCCATGCCGTTGTTTTATATTATTTTATAGTATGAAGAATACAATTGAACAAAGCTGAATAAAATAGAAAGGCAATTTTCTCCAAACAATTTGAGGGAGTGCGGTTAACAAAGAAATAGGTACTCCTATATGCTTAATTTAAAATGATTAATGTAACTTTAGTTGTTCTACAAAAGTTGGGCTATATGTTTACATTCGTAATACATTGTAATGTATTACAAATGTAAATGCATGCGACTCTAATGACGATTTTTAAAAAGTCACTTCAAAGGCATGAACTCTGCTTAGCTTTTTGCACAGGCTGTACACACTTTGCCAGTCTCTCATTCATAATTTGAGAAGTACTTGAAAATGCCTCAAATTTCCCCCTTTCCCCCTTTATGTGGCCATAATGCGCCCCCCCAAAAATCTATGGCTTTTACAGCACTTCTCCCTGAGTGTTGCCTGCTCTGGCTCTCCATCATGTGATCTGGTCTTTCTCACAGGCTATAAGTGAAGACAGACACATCGGGGGATGCAACTGCACACGTCCTTATCCAATTCCGAGGTGCATTTTGAAGATATTGGAAGAACTGTCCGCATTTACTTTTCGTCAACCAACAAGATGAGTAGTAGGCCTAACGAACAGCAAAAGTACTATCCTATGTCAATCCACTATCTCCCATAGTACAAAGGTTGTGGAGGTATATTATATTCTATGCGAGAAATAAATATTCCAAACATTGTCTAGGAAAGTTGTGGGATGTGATAAATCCCAAATTAATACAACCACTAGCATCAAAAACACATTTTTACACAATATTTATAAACTAATACGCTATTTCTTCACATTATAAGTGTAACGGTGTTCTTCGTTTGTAGAAAGAGAGTCGGACCGAAATGCAGCGTGGTGGTTACTCATGTCTTTAATGAAAGAATAGCGATACATGAAATAACTTAATAAATACAAAAAACAACAAACGGAACGTGAAACCTAATTACAGCCTATCTGGTGAACACTACACAGAGACAGGAACAATCACCCACGAAATACACAGTGAAACCCAGGCTACCTAAATACGGTTCCCCATCAGAGACAACAAGAATCACCTGAGACAACAAGAATCACCTGACTCTGATTGAGAACCGCCTCAGACAGCCAAGCCTAAACTAGACACACCCCTAATCAACCACAATCCCAATGCCAATCACAATCCCCAATACGACAACACAACACAATAAACCCATGTCACACTCTGGCCTGAACAAATATATATCGAAAACACAAAATACAATGACCAAGGCGTGACAATAAGCGCACATTATAAGCACAGAAATGCGCATAAGCACGAATGTTCCATTATCAAAAGTGACCACAAAGCAATTATGCATGTAATGCTTTTATTATCAAGGTGCATTTTTATGGTGAAAATTATCTTCCCCAAACTTGAAACTCACACGCTGCTTATGTATGTCAGTTAGGCTCTACACCCCTTGTAAAGCGGATTCATGTGTTTCATTTTAAGAAGTTATTTGGTCACTTTAGTTGTGATACTAACCTTATAAAACGTATAGGCTATGGGCTAGGCTACATATAATAATAATAATAATATATGCCATTTAGCAGACGCTTTTATCCAAAGCGACTTACAGTCATGTGTGCATACATTCTACGTATGGGTGGTCCCGGGGATTGAACCCACTACCCTGGCGTTACAAGCGCCATGCTCTACCAACTGAGGTGTGCGACTATGATTAGAAAAAGTCACACAAAAAAAGGCATTGTTTCTTGCCTTAAGCTGGGCATCATACACAAGTGATAATATATAATTCACAAGTGATAGGCTAATATTGTCACCCATCAAACTATTTTGGATTTAATCTTGTCTCTACTTATACTAAATAATATATGCCTGAAAGTCGTTTTGATTTCTCAAAACAGGGGCAGGGGAAAAAATACATCTCTGCACTTAAATAGCGAATGGAGGACGCTTTTCCTGTGGTTCATTTTAATGTCAGCCAGGTAGGCTATACTCCTGTTTTAAAGATAAGCAATGTGCTTAGTATTTACTTCAAATTAGGAAAGTTGATATATAAATAAAGTAAGCCTAGAAAGCTGATGGGATCCTCATTCTTTTTAGAGGCCATCACTCTGTTTTCTCACGCAATTGCATAGCCTATAGAAATGTAGCACAACCTGAGCTCATGGGCTCTCATGAAGTGTTTGATTCGATTTTCGATTACATTTGCATTGATGTCAGAGTGATTAGAGGGACAACAGAGTGCTGGTTACCAGGCAGTTAGCAAGTTTGGTAGACAACTAATGACAGCAGCATCAGTCTAAACAGTCAAGTGAAATTTGACTGCTTTTATGACTCGTGGCGGTAATACGGTTATCGCAACAGCCCTAGTCCTGGGCTGACATGGTTATATGTGGCCTGCAGTTGTGAGGCTGGATGGACGTACTGCCAAAAATAATAGGTTGGAGGTGGCTTATGGTAGAGAAATTAACATTTAATTCTCTAGCAACAGCTGTTGTAGACATTCCTGCAGTCAGCATGCCAATTGCACACTCCCTCAAAACTTGAGACATCAGCGGTATTGTTTTGTGTGACAAAAGTGCACATTTTAGAGTGTCCTTTTATTGTCCCCAGCACAAGCTGCACCTGTGTAATAATAATGCTGTTTAATCAGCATCCTGTTTAATCAGCCACACCTCTCAAGTGGATGGATTATCTTGACAACAGAGAAATGCTCACTAACAGGGATATAAAAACATTTGTGCACAGAATTCGAGAGAAATAAGCTTTTTGTGCATTTGGAAACCTTCTGCGATCTCTTACTTCAGCTCATGGGACCAAAATTTTACAAATTTACATGTTGCGTTTATATTTTTCTTAAGTATACAAAACTTTATAGCCTTATTAAACCTTGAAAACAATAATGCATTTCATGCTATGCAGAACATTTCCTGCAACAACAGCATGATCTAATTAAGATCCCACACCTGTATACTGAGCCTAAATATGACATAAAGCAGTAGACAATGACTATGCAATGACTATTGCATCAATTTGACCGGGACAACACTCCTTTACTGGAAAAACTGGTCTATATGCCCTAAGTACAATTCTATATTGTACTTAGGGCATTACCTCAAACAATACGTAGTGCATTGTACATGTGTATCGTCTATGTGTTTTTTCTATTAAACTATTTCCATTATCACACAGGAAATACTTAAAGGAGCTTCACATCCATGACATCATTGTGGTGCATTACAGTGGCTGAGCATGCATACCATTTGGATGACTGAAAATATAGGACATTCTATGAATAGCTCAGAAAGCATGTTTAGATAATCCACTCTTATTCAATACATTATTTTCTCCTGAGGGAAACTCATAAACAGAGAAATCAGCCTATTGAGATCAGGCCTACTCGTTGAGTCACAGTTTGATGAAAGGAGATATTAGAGTTTCTTTTGTTTAGTAGCTCCTACATCTATCAGGAGTGGCTAAAGTTACTGCTGGCTGGAATCCTAGAGCTGGAATGACAAGCGGAGGATAATTATCCAGGCCGGTGTAAGTACAAATTGCTGGGACCGGGGCTTGAAAGGGCCTGCTGATGCATGTCACTGAGGTTCTGGCAGAGTACTGGAGCTCTCCAGCTGGTCCTCAGCTAACTCTCACTGATCCCCCCCCCCCCCTGTATGTGTGCACACACACTCACACACACTCACACACAAACACACAAGAGTGAAGACGTGCACACACACATTCTCTTATACACACCAACAGGACTTGTCCAATCATCCTATTGTTTTGTGATGGTTAAAGAAGTCACTGCTGATGCGGAAGATGACATGAGATTGAAATCCTTTGCATTGCCACATTTTTGCCAAACACTGTACTTATAAAATGGCCCATCAAACTCAAGGTGGTCTGACCAAAATCACAACTGATGTCCAATATTAGACTACTTACTCTGAGAGTGAATGACATTATGCTGACTCCAAGCTGATAACACACCAGCAACAAAACCTACCTCTCTCTGTTGTGTGGATAAAGGATTAACCTCCCATTGCTTATGTTCTCCAGCTCTTTGAACCAGAAACTCTGAGGCCAGGGGATAAAAGAGACAACTTGCTGAGAAATTTTAAAAAAAAAACTATGAGGGCTCCTACACATCAAAGGCTTGAGTCACTTTTGGCTGCACTTTTTAGACTTCTGTCTGGTGGAGTAGAAGGGTGATTGTGTGTGTGTGTTTCACTTGTGCACGTGTTATTGTCACGTGCACAAGTACAGTGATATGCCTTTCTTGCTTACTCTTTCCCAACAATGCAGTAATAAACATCAGTAGTACTATAAAAAAATTATTAAAATGTAAAGTAGAACAAAAAGACACAAGAAATAGAAAAAAGAAGAACACAAAAAAGTAAGCAAGCTATATTCAGGGTCAGTTCCAGGGTCAGTTCCAGGGTCAGTTCCAGGGTCAGTTCCAGGGTCAGTTCCAGGGTCAGTGACAATATCACATTTACAATGTGCAGGGTTACTGGAGTCGTAGTATAAGATATGTATAGGGGTAAATGAAGTGTGTTTGTTTGTTTTGGAGTGTCAGTGTGAGTGTGGGTGAGTGTGTGTGAGTGAGTGTGAGTGAGTGTGTAGAGCAGTGGTTGACAATCAGTCGATCACCAAATATTTCTGTAGAAACGCCAACGAACGGTAAAGGCTTGCGCTCCTTTTTAAAGTTGTGTTGAGCTGTTGCGGGTAGGGGCACATTAATTCAAAGGTCCTACAGACCGGGTTCCCATGGGACAAACTCTGCCTGGCAAATCTGTGACTAAATCGAGTGCACCAATCAGATAGCTCAAATCACTGTGGATACAGAGCTTCCATGACCCTGGCCACAGCCAAGTTGAATAGGCTACTAGCCTACATAAGATTTAATCACGTTTAAAACCATGACCACAGAGAGACTGTCAATGATTACACAGCAAAGAGCTGCTGTTTTTATGAGTGAGTTCATGCTTAAGTTTATATTCAGCACTGTCACTGTTTTTATTCAACACTATTACAAAATGCGCTTCTCCGTACTTCTGCTTGGGCTGCAGCTGCAATGAATGAGTAGTATCGACAGCCCTGCCTTTGTATTATTATTAGCAGCTCGTCGTGTCGATTTTAATATGAAGGAATATTTAACTTTCTCTGGTTATAGGAACAACATAAATGTGTGCATGAGGCAGATGAGGTGCGACACGAGTTTCACCATAAGGTGGAAGACGGTGTCCCTCTCTCTGGTCAGACACAGATCCTTTCCACGTCCCCTGGTAGGAGTGGCCTTGGATGGAATCCAACAGTGTGCAGAGTCTGGGATGCCTAGCCCTGAGAGACTGGAGAGGAGATTCACTGCGTTGAAGGCAGCTGATAGATCTAGGAGGATGAGAACAGAGTAGAGAGAGAGTCAGCTTTGGCAGTGTGGAGAGCCTCCGTTACATAGAAAAGAACTGTCTCGGTTGAGTGAATTGTCTTAAAGCCTCTTTTACCCCCTTTTTCTCCCCAATTTCAATCTTGTCTCAACGCTGCAACTTCCCAACGGGCTTTGGAGGCAAAGGGCGAGTCATGCGTCCTCCGAAACATGACCCGCCAAACCAGGAGACAGGAGGGAGAAGGATTTAGCAGAATGGACGGATGATAGGATAGAAGAGGAGAAGGTAGTGGGAGAGAGAGTGAAGTTTGCAATGGCACATGACCATCTGTTTAGGGGCTGAGGGGCTAGGGTTGGAAGAAAGGGAAACAGAAAAGGAAACAAAATAGTTTTCAGAAACCTGAAGGGGGTTTGCCGTGAGATTAGTAGGCGAACAGCCTCTAGTAAAGATGAGGTCAAGGGTATAGCCTGCCTTGTGAGTTGAAGTGGATTGGGAAAGTTTGAGGTCAAAAGAGGCAAGGAGTGGAAAGAGAGTTGGAAAGAAGTTAATCGAAGGCAGACTTTGGGAGGTTGAAGTCACCAAGTATGAAGAGCAGTGAGCCATTGTCAGAAAGAGCAGGTGTTCCTAATGTTTTATACACTCAGTGTATACTGAGTGTACAAAATAGTCACAATAACAGCTGAAAACTCTCTCGGGGGGTGAAGGGGTCAACATTTGACCATCAGGTATTCCAAGACGAGAGAACAATGGGTTGAGACTTCCACTGCACTAGAGTCAACACACCATATGTTGTTGATGAAGAGCAATACCCCTCCCCCCTCTCGATTTCCCTGAATCCAACGTCCTGTCTGCCCTGTAGAAGGAGAATCCATCGAGTTGGATAGCCATGGGGGGTATCTTGTCTGAAAGCCATGTTTCAGAAAAGCAGAGAATATTACAGTTATGAGTGTCCCGTTGATAGCAAATATTATCAACAGAATGGAGGGAAGAGGTGGCCGATTTTCCCTTCGCCTTTATCTCGCCAGGCTCCCCCCTTTCCTGGCTCTTTTTCACCAGCTTTTCCTCTTGGATCGTAATTACACAAATATCCCAGGGCAGATGAGTCAAAGTTGAAGGCAGAATTGCCGATCTGATGTCATGTTTGTCATTTATTATCATGTCTTGTCCCTGTGCTCCCCATTCTATTCGTTTCCCTCTGCTGGTCTTATTAGGTTCTTTCCCTCTTTCTATCCCTCTCTCTCCCCCTCCCTCTCTCGCTCTCTCTTCTCTCTATCGTTCCGTTCCTGCTCCCAGCTGTTCCTATTCCCCTAATCATCATTTAGTCTTCCCACACCTGTTCCCGATCCTTTCCCGTGATTGGAGTCCCTATTTATTCCTTTGTGTTCCGTTCCTGTCCTGTCGGTTCCTTGTTTAGTATTCACCGTGCTGTGATTGTGTTTCGCCCTGTCCTGTCGTGTTTTTTGCCTTCATCAGATGCTGCGTGTGAGCAGGTGTCTCTGTCAACTACGGCCTGCGCCTACCCGAAGCGACCTGCAGTCTGTGGCCGCTTCTCTTGTTATTCCCCTCTACAGACTAGAGGATTTCTGTTATTCCCTGTTTGGACTTGAATAAACTCTGTTTCTGTTAAGTCGCTTTTGGGTCCTCTATCACCTGCATGACAGAAGGAACCGAACAAGGAATGGACCCAGCGACTTCAGACGCTCGTTACACTGCCGTCAAGATCCAAGGAGCTATGCTCGGCAGACACGAGCAGGAATTGTCTGCTGCTCGCCATGCCGTGGAGAACCTGGCCGCTCAGGTTTCCGACCTCTCTGGACAGTTCCAGAGTCTACGTCTCGTGCCACCTGTTACTTCCTGGCCTGCCGAGCCTCCAGAACCTAGGGTTAATAACCCACCTTGCTACTCCGGGCAGCCCACTGAGTGCCGCTCCTTTCTCACGCAGTGTGAGATTGTGTTCTCTCTCCAACCCAACACATACTCTAGAGAGAGAGCTCGGGTTGCTTACGTCATTTCACTCCTTACTGGCCGGGCTCGAGAATGGGGCACAGCTATCTGGGAGGCAAGGGCTGATTGCTCTAACAAGTTCCAGAACTTTAAAGAGGAGATGATTCGGGTTTTTGACCGTTCAGTTTTTGGTAGGGAGGCTTCTAGGGCCCTGGCTTCCTTATGCCAAGGTGAACGGTCCATAACGGATTATTCTATTGAGTTTCGCACTCTTGCTGCCTCTAGTGAGTGGAACGAGCCGGCGCTGCTCGCTCGTTTTCTGGAGGGACTCCACGCAGTGGTTAAGGATGAGATTCTCTCCCGGGAGGTTCCTTCAGATGTGGACTCTTTGATTGCTCTCGCCATCCGCATAGAACGACGGGTAGATCTTCGTCACCGGGCTCGTGGAAGAGAGCTCGCATCAACGGTGTTTCCCTGCTCCGCATCACAACCATCTCCCTCCTCTGGCTTTGAGACTGAGCCCATGCAGCTGGGAGGGATTCGCATCTCGACTAAGGAGAGGGAACGGAGGATCACCAACCGCCTGTGCCTCTATTGCGGAGTTGCTGGACATTTTGTTAATTCATGTCCAGTAAGAGGCCAGAGCCCATCAGTAAGCGGAGGGCTACTGGTGAGCGCTACTACTCAGGTCTCTTCATCTAGATCTTGTACTACTATGTCGGTCCATCTACGCTGGACCGGTTCGGTGCTACATGCAGTGCCTTGATTGACTCTGGGGCTGAGGGTTGTTTCATGGACGAAGCATGGGTTCGGAAACATAACATTCCTTTCAGACCGTTAGACAAGCCTACGCCCATGTTTGCCTTAGATGGTAGTCATCTTCCCAGTATCAAATTTGAGACACTACCTTTAACTCTCACAGTATCTGGTAACCACAGTGAGACTATTTCTTTTTTGATTTTCCGTTCACCGTTTACACCTGTTGTTTTGGGTCATCCCTGGCTAGTATGTCATAATCCTTCTATTAATTGGTCTAGTAATTCTATCCTATCCTGGAACGTTTCTTGTCATGTGAAGTGTTTAATGTCTGCCATCCCTCCCGTTTCTTCTGTCCCTACTTCTCAGGAGGAACCTGGCGATTTGACAGGAGTGCCGGAGGAATATCATGATCTGCGCACGGTCTTCAGTCGGTCCCGAGCCAACTCCCCTTCCTCCTCACCGGTCGTATGATTGTAGTATTGATCTCCTTCCGGGGGGACCACTCCTCCTCGAGGTAGACTATACTCTCTGTCGGCTCCCGAACGTAAGGCTCTCGAGGATTATTTGTCTGTGTCTCTTGACGCCGGTACCATAGTGCCTTCTTCTTCTCCGGCCGGGGCGGGGTTCTTTTTGTTAAGAAGAAGGACGGTACTCTGCGCCCCTGCGTGGATTATCGAGGGCTGAATGACATAACGGTTAAGAATCGTTATCCGCTTCCCCTTATGTCATCAGCCTTCGAGATTCTGCAGGAGCCAGGTGCTTTACTAAGTTGGACCTTCGTAACGCTTACCATCTCGTGCGCATCAGAGAGGGGGACGAGTGGAAAACGGCGTTTAACACTCCGTTAGGGCATTTTGAGTACCGGGTTCTGCCGTTCGGTCTCGCCAATGCGCCAGCTGTTTTTCAGGCATTAGTTAATGATGTTCTGAGAGACATGCTGAACATCTTTGTTTTTGTCTATCTTGACGATATCCTGATTTTTCTCCGTCACTCGAGATTCATGTTCAGCACGTTCGACGTGTTCTACAGCGCCTTTTAGAGAATTGTCTCTACGTAAAGGCTGAGAAGTGCTCTTTTCATGTCTCCTCCGTTACTTTTCTCGGTTCCGTTATTTCCGCTGAAGGCATTCAGATGGATTCCGCTAAGGTCCAAGCTGTCAGTGATTGGCCCGTTCCAAGGTCACGTGTCGAGTTGCAGCGCTTTTAGGTTTCGCTAATTTCTATCGGCGTTTCATTCGTAATTTCGGTCAAGTTGCTGCCCCTCTCACAGCTCTTACTTCTGTCAAGACGTGTTTTAAGTGGTCCGGTTCCGCCCAGGGAGCTTTTGATCTTCTAAAAGAACGTTTTACGTCCGCTCCTATCCTCGTTACTCCTGACGTCACTAGACAATTCATTGTCGAGGTTGACGCTTCAGAGGTAGGCGTGGGAGCCATTCTATCCCAGCGCTTCCAGTCTGACGATAAGGTTCATCCTTGCGCTTATTTTTCTCATCGCCTGTCGCCATCTGAGCGCAACTATGATGTGGGTAACCGTGAACTGCTCGCCATCCGCTTAGCCCTAGGCGAATGGCGACAGTGGTTGGAGGGGGCGACCGTTCCTTTTGTCGTTTGGACAGACCATAAGAACCTTGAGTACATCCGTTCTGCCAAACGACTTAATGCCCGTCAAGCTCGTTGGGCGTTGTTTTTCGCTCGTTTCGAGTTTGTGATTTCTTACCGTCCGGGTAGCAAGAACACCAAGCCTGATGCCTTATCCCGTCTGTTTAGTTCTTCTGTGGCTTCTACTGATCCCGAGGGGATTCTTCCTTATGGGCGTGTTGTCGGGTTAACAGTCTGGGGAATTGAAAGACAGGTTAAGCAAGCACTCACGCACACTGCGTCCGCGCGCTTGTCCTAGTAACCTCCTTTTCGTTCCTGTTTCCACTCGTCTGGCTGTTCTTCAGTGGGCTCACTCTGCCAAGTTAGCTGGTCATCCCGGTGTTCGAGGCACTCTTGCGTCTATTCGCCAGCGCTTTTGGTGGCCGACTCAGGAGCGTGACACGCGCCGTTTCGTGGCTGCTTGTTCGGACTGCGCGCAGACTAAGTCGGGTAACTCTCCTCCTGCCGGTCGTCTCAGACCGCTCCCATTCCTTCTCGACCATGGTCTCACATCGCCTTAGACTTCATTACCGGTCTGCCTTTGTCTGCGGGGAAGACTGTGATTCTTACGGTTGTCGATAGGTTCTCTAAGGCGGCACATTTCATTCCCTCGCTAAACTTCCTTCCGCTAAGGAGACGGCACAAATCATTATTGAGAATGTATTCAGAATTCATGGCCTCCCGTTAGACGCCGTTTCAGACAGAGGCCCGCAATTCACGTCACAGTTTTGGAGGGAGTTCTGTCGTTTGATTGGTGCGTCCGTCAGTCTCTCTTCCGGGTTTCATCCCCAGTCTAACGGTCAAGCAGAGAGGGCCAATCAGACGATTGGTCGCATACTACGCAGTCTTTCTTTCAGAAACCCTGCGTCTTGGGCAGAACAGCTCCCCTGGGCAGAATACGCTCACAATTCGCTTCCTTCGTCTGCTACCGGGTTATCTCCGTTTCAGAGTAGTCTGGGTTACCAGCCTCCTCTGTTCTCATCCCAGCTTGCCGAGTCCAGCGTTCCCTCCGCTCAAGCGTTTGTCCAACGTTGTGAGCGCACCTGGAGGAGGGTGAGGTCTGCACTTTGCCGTTACAGGGCACAGACGGTGAGAGCCGCCAATAAATGCAGGATTAAGAGTCCAAGGTATTGTTGCGGCCAGAGAGTGTGGCTTTCCACTCGCAACCTTCCTCTTACGACAGCTTCTCGTAAGTTGACTCCGCGGTTCATTGGTCCGTTCCGTGTCTCCCAGGTCGTCAATCCTGTCGCTGTGCGACTGCTTCTTCCGCGACATCTTCGTCGCGTCCATCCTGTCTTCCATGTCTCCTGTGTTAAGCCCTTTCTTCGCACCCCGTTCGTCTTCCCTCCCCCTCCCGTCCTTGTCGAGAGCGCACCTATTTACAAGGTACATAAGATCATGGACATGCGTTCTCGGGGACGGGGTCACCAATACTTAGTGGATTGGGAGGGTTACGGTCCTGAGGAGAGGAGTTGGGTTCCGTCTCGGGACGTGCTGGACCGTTCACTCATCGATGATTTCCTCCGTTGCCGCCAGGATTCCTCCTCGAGTGCGCCAGGAGGCGCTCGGTGAGTGGGGGTACTGTCATGTTTGTCATTTATTATCATGTCTTGTCCCTGTGCTCCCCATTCTATTCGTTTCCCTCTGCTGGTCTTATTAGGTTCTTTCCCTCTTTCTATCCCTCTCTCTCCCCTCTCCTCTCTCGCTCTCTCTTCTCTCTATCGTTCCGTTCCTGCTCCCAGCTGTTCCTATTCCCCTAATCATCATTTAGTCTTCCCACACCTGTTCCCGATCCTTTCCCCTGATTGGAGTCCCTATTTATTCCTTTGTGTTCCGTTCCTGTCCTGTCGGTTCCTTGTTTAGTATTCACCGTGCTGTGATTGTGTTTCGCCCTGTCCTGTCGTGTTTTTTGCCTTCATCAGATGCTGCGTGTGAGCAGGTGTCTCTGTCAACTACGGCCTGCGCCTACCCGAAGCGACCTGCAGTCTGTGGCCGCTTCTCTTGTTATTCCCCTCTACAGACTAGAGGATTTCTGTTATTCCCTGTTTGGACTTGAATAAACTCTGTTTCTGTTAAGTCGCTTTTGGGTCCTCTATCACCTGCATGACATCTGATGTTTAAAAGTTATTCTCGGTCATAAGAAATTATAGCGGATACGTTTAGTGCAAAAAAGTAAAGCTAAACGCCAAAAGAGTCACAAATTAGCAAAGGTGGTTCAGCGCTCACATGAGCTTGGGCACGTGTGTGTGTCCGCGTGTTGGTGCTATTTCTGTTGGCAGGTGATGGTGTGTGATAAAAAAATAATGTGTGTTTGCGTGTGTGTGTGTTGATCCTGTCTGGTGTCAGGTAAGGGTCTGTCTGCTTACTACATTGTGTGAGATAATGAAGTGTGATTAAATATGAATGCTAAGCATTTATTAGCAGACACTGGATCTGCACGGCCCATGCGGTTTAATTAGAAGCTGATGAGAGATGCCATCAACGGTTCTTTTCCACACATATAGATTGGGTCCTTTACTTTACCTGGACCTCCACATGGGCCCACTTTCAGACCGACACAGGTAATTAACTTCCTATAAACAAACACTGATCTACTTACAGGACCATGGCGCTGATCTGTCTCTACTGTAAATTCAAATGTACATATTTTGTATATAGTCTATTCTGCCCATTGCCTGTCAAATCATATTTGAGATATTTTGTCAGATCGTTAACAGATTTTTTCAATGCCCTGGCACCTGATGTTATGAGTGAGAAAAAAACTACAGAATGATACACTATATATACAAATGTATGTGGACACCTCTTCAAATTAGTGGATTCGGCTATTTCAGCCACACCCGTTGCTGACAGGTGTATAGAATCAAGCACACAGCCATGCAATCTCCAGACAAACATTGGCTGTAGAATGGCCTTACTGAAGTGCTCAGTGACTTTCAGCTTGGCACCATAAGATGCAAATTTCTGCCCTGCTAGATCTGCCCCGGTCAACTGTAAGTGCTGTTTTTGTGAAGTGGAAACATCTAGGAGCCACAATGGCTCAACCGAGAAGTGGTAGGCCACACTAGCTCACAGAATGGGACTGCTGAGTGCTGAAGCTCATAGTGTGTGTCGGTCTCATGATAATTGACCGTTAATTAAACACATTTAGCATATCCTGGCTTTCAAGCCATTTTAAGAAGTCTAATAAATCCATGTATTATAGCCTACACCTTCACAAGAAATCCATTTTTTTATACTCCAGACAGGTCTAAAGAAGCATTGATATGAAGAAAATGTAATCTACTTCAAAAGAAAATCATTGTAAACCCTGAGTTGTCCTTATGTTAGGTCCTGATGTGGCTATGCCAAATGGCTGTGCGTTACACTAGTTCATTTAGCAGACAAGATTTGCTTATAATTCCGTGGCATTATTTTATATTATTTTATAATATGAAGAATACAATTGAACAAAGCTGATTAAAATATAAATATTTACCCCAAATGATTTGAGGGAGTGCGTACATGCATGCGGCTATTCTGTGTTAACAAACACATTTGTACTCCTATATGCTTAATTTAGAGTTATTAATGTAACCTTCCTTGCTCTACAAACGTCGAACTATATGTTTTGATGTTTAATACATTGTAAGGCTGCATGATGAGACTACGCTCCAATAGGCTGTACACACTCCAATAGTCTCTCATTCACAATTTAACAAGCACTTGATAATGCCTCGCATTGGCCATAATGCACCCCTAAAAAAGTGCTGCCTTGTGCCCTTCTCCCTGAGTGTGCTGCGCAATCCGAAGCGCCTCTCACTCATGTGGCTCTAAGTCATGTGAACAGGTCTTTCTCACAGGCTACAAGTGAAGAAAGACACATCGGGGATGCAATTGCGTGCATCCTTGTCCAATTCCAAGGTGCATATTGAAGATATTGGAAGAACTGTCCACAATTACTTTTCATCAGCCAACAAGATTAATAGGCCTAATGAACACCAAAAGCACTAGTCTATGTCAATCTACTATCCCCCATATTACAAAAGTGTACCTATTCTATTCTGTGCGAGAAATAAATATTCCAAACATAGTCTGGGACAGTTGTGGGATGCAATAGATCCAAAATTAATACAAGCACTAGCATCAATTTTTTTTAGCTTAAAATCTTGATAATGCAATGCACATATGCAATGCACACACAGCAATGCACATATCATAGTAGGTATAAGTAGTATAAGCGCAAATGTTCAGTTCGCAGTCAAAAGTGACCGCAAATGCAATTATGCATGGAATGCTTTTATTATGAAGGTGCATTTTTATGGTGAAAATTATCTTTCCCGAACTTGAAACTCACGCACTGCTTATATTGTATATGCCAGCTATATATGCGGATTAATGTGCTTAATTTTAAGAAGTTATTTGGCCACTTTAGTGATACAAACCTTATTTAAACATATAGGCCTATGGGCTAGACTACTTGAAGTGTGAGACTATGTGTCACGTTCTGACCTTAGTTCCTTTGTGATGTCTTTGTTTTAGTATGGTCAGGGCGTGAGTTGGGTGGGCAGTCTATGTTCTTTTTTCTATGATTTGGTATTTCTGTGTTTGGCCTGGTATGGTTCTCAATCAGAGGCAGCTGTCAATCGTTGTCCCTGATTGAGAACCATACTTAGACAGCCTGTTTTCACCCTTGAGTTGTGGGTGATTATTTTACTGTTTAGTGTGTTTTGCACCTGATGGAGCTGTTTCGGTTGTGCTTTTTTTGTTTCTTTGTTTGATAGTGTTCAGTTTTAATAAATAACATGAACAAGTACCATGCCGCGCTTTTGGTCCTCACCTTCTTCCACCGACGACCGTTACACTATAATTTGAAAAAGTCACAAAAAGTGATAATATATCATTCACAAGTGATAGGCTAATATTGTCACCCATCAGACTATTATTGATTTAATCTGGGGCCTGTTGCACAAAAGTAGAATTAAGACATCCGGGATAAATGACTCAGCTGAGCTCAATGAAGCCAAAACATGTGCGTCCAGGCTTAATTGGTTGCACAAAGACCAAGCCAGGATGAGCAGACACGGATTCATTAAGCCAGGTGAAACCAATCCTGGATAGGTGCGCGCTCACGGCTCACTCAAATAGACCCCGCCACAGATCACAGATGAACTGATTTACCATGGCAACTAGAGCCGCGTACTTTTCCCCATCGGAAGCACAAATCCTCATGGAGGCATACGAGGAGGTAAAAGATATAATTAAGAAGAAAGGCAACAACGCCACAGTGATAAAGCAAAGACAAAAAGCGTGGCAAAGTATTGCAGACCGCCTGAATGCGTAAGTAGTGCACAATTACACACTCACCGCTCCGCTGAAACATCACAATTACAATTCAAATATTTAATTCACATCTCCAAAAACGCAGTTGTACTGTAATTATGAAACGGTTAAATTTTTTATTGAAATGCACTGCAGATATGAGTGAAATTGTGTAAAGTAAGTCCATCACACTGTATAAAGCTATGATAAATTATTATTAAAGCCTTACATTATTATTTAACGTTACTACGCTCAGTATGGTTTAATCTTAGCCGTTGTACTCTGCTTCTTAGGTTGTCCACCGTTTTTTTTGTGTTGCTCCTGCTTAATGTAAAGCTGCTTTGACAGAATGAAACAATTGTGAAAAGTGCTATATAAATAAAATTTAATTGAATAAATAGATGAGCTATAATAATAATCACTTTAATTTATATAGCGCCTTTCAAAGGACCCAAGGTCGGTTGCTCACTGCACTGCAAAAATGTCTTTCTTACTTAGTATTTTTGTCTTGTTTTCAGTAAAAAAAAAATATCTAAAAAACATCTTGAATATTTTCTTGAGCAAAATTACCTAGGAAAATAAGCAAATAAATCTGCCAGTGAAACGAGAACTTTTCTAAAATTAAGTGTTTATGGAAAAAGTAAACTTATTTCAAGAGAATTTTTATTATATTGACAGATTTTTTATTTGCTTGTTTTAAGCACACATTTACTTAAAGTGTTATGCAGGTGAATGAGGACCCAAAAGCGACTTAGCGAAAACAGAGTCTTTATTCCAGTAAAACTCAAGACGAAAACAAAACAGGAAAACAACTTAAATCCACTCGTAGTAACGAGGACAGACTGGAGACTCGAGCATTGACTGCAGGTTGCTTCGGGAAGGCACCGACCGTAGCAGACTAAGGCACCTGCTCATACGCAGCATCTGAAGGAGACAAGACACGACAGAGCGAGACAAGGACACAGCACAGCGAACATCATACAAGGATCCGACAAGGACAGAAGCGGAAAACAAGGGGAGAAATAGGGACTCTAATCAGAGGACAAAATAGGGGACAGGTGTGAAAAGACTAAATGAGTGAGTTAGGAGAATGAGGAACAGCTGGGAGCAGGAACGGAACGATAGAGAGAGGAGAGAGAGGGAGGGGGAGAGAGAGGGATAGAAAAAGGGAACGAACCTAATAAGACCAGCAGGGGGAAACGAACAGAAGGGAAAGCATAATGACAAGACAATATAAGACAAAACATGACAGTACCCCCCCACTCACCGAGCGCCTCCTGGCGCACTCGAGGAGGAATCCTGGCGGCAACGGAGGAAATCATCAATCAGCGAACGGTCCAGCACGTCCCGAGATGGAACCCAACTCCTCTCGTCAGGACCGTAACCCTCCCAATCCACTAAGTACTGGTGACCACGTCCCCGAGAACGCATGTCCATGATCCTACGTACCTTGTAAATAGGTGCGCCCTCGACAAGGACGGGGGGGAAGACGAACGGGGGTGCGAAGAAAGGGCTTGACACAGGAGACATGGAAGACAGGATGGACGCGACGAAGATGTCGCGGAAGAAGCAGTCGCACAGCGACAGGATTGACGACCTGGGAGACACGGAACGGACCAATGAACCGCGGAGTCAACTTACGAGAAGCTGTCGTAAGGGGAAGGTTACGAGTGGAAAGCCACACTCTCTGGCCGCGACAATACCTAGGACTCTTAATCCTACGTTTATTGGCGGCTCTCACAGTCTGCGCCCTGTAACGGCAAAGTGCAGACCTCACCCTCCTCCAGGTGCGCTCACAACGTTGGACAAACGCCTGAGCGGAGGGAACACTGGACTCGGCGAGCTGGGATGAGAACAGAGGAGGCTGGTAACCCAGACTACTCTGAAACGGAGATAGCCCGGTAGCAGACGAAGGAAGCGAGTTGTGAGCGTATTCTGCCCAGGGGAGCTGTTCTGCCCAAGACGCAGGGTTTCTAAAAGAAAGGCTGCGTAGTATGCGACCAATCGTCTGATTGGCCCTTTCTGCTTGACCGTTAGACTGGGGATGAAAACCGGAAGAGAGACTGACGGAAGCACCAATCAAACGACAGAACTCCCTCCAAAACTGTGACGTGAATTGCGGACCTCTGTCTGAAACGGCGTCTAACGGGAGGCCATGAATTCTGAACACATTCTCGATGATGATTTGTGCCGTCTCCTTAGCGGAAGGAAGCTTAGCGAGGGGAATGAAATGTGCCGCCTTAGAGAACCTATCGACAACCGTAAGAATCACAGTCTTCCCCGCAGACGAAGGCAGACCGGTAATGAAGTCTAAGGCGATGTGAGACCATGGTCGAGAAGGAATGGGAAGCGGTCTAAGACGACCGGCAGGAGGAGAGTTACCTGACTTAGTCTGCGCGCAGTCCGAACAAGCAGCCACGAAACGGCGCGTGTCACGCTCCTGAGTAGGCCACCAAAAGCGCTGGCGAATAGAAGCAAGAGTACCTCGAACGCCGGGATGGCCAGCTAACTTGGCAGAGTGAGCCCACTGAAGAACAGCCAGACGAGTAGAAACAGGAACGAAAAGAAGGTTACTAGGACAAGCGCACGGCGACGCAGTGTGAGTGAGTGCTTGCTTAACCTGTCTCTCAATCCCCCAGACTGTCAACCCGACAACACGCCCATAAGGAAGAATCCCCTCGGGATCAGTAGAAGCCACAGAAGAACTAAAGAGACGGGATAAGGCATCAGGCTTGGTGTTCTTATTACCCGGGCGATAAGAAATCACAAACTCGAAACGAGCGAAAAACAACGCCCAACGAGCTTGACGTGCATTAAGTCGTTTGGCAGAACGGATGTACTCAAGGTTCTTATGGTCAGTCCAAACGACAAAAGGAACGGTCGCCCCCTCCAACCACTGTCGCCATTCGCCTAGGGCTAAGCGGATGGCGAGCAGTTCGCGGTTACCCACATCATAGTTGCGTTCCGATGGCGACAGGCGATGAGAAAAATAAGCGCAAGGATGAACCTGATCGTCAGACTGGAAGCGCTGGGATAGAATGGCTCCCACGCCCACCTCTGAAGCGTCAACCTCGACAATGAATTGTTTAGTGACGTCAGGAGTAACGAGGATAGGATCGGACGTAAAACGCTTCTTGAGGAGATCAAAAGCTCCCTGGGCGGAACCGGACCACTTAAAGCACGTCTTGACAGAAGTAAGAGCTGTGAGAGGGGCAGCAACTTGACCGAAATTACGAATGAAACACCGATAGAAATTAGCGAAACCTAGAAAGCGCTGCAACTCGACACGTGACCTTGGAACGGGCCAATCACTGACAGCCTGGACCTTAGCGGGATCCATCTGAATGCCTTCAGCGGAAATAACAGAACCGAGAAAAGTGACGGAGGAGACATGAAAGGCGCACTTCTCAGCCTTCACGTAGAGACAATTCTCTAAAAGGCGTTGGAGTACACGTCGAACGTGCTGAACATGAATCTCGAGTGACGGTGAAAAAATCAGGATATCGTCAAGATAGACAAAAACAAAGATGTTCAGCATGTCTCTCAGAACATCATTAACTAATGCCTGAAAAACAGCTGGCGCATTGGCGAGGCCAAACGGCAGAACCCGGTACTCAAAATGCCCTAACGGAGTGTTAAACGCCGTTTTCCACTCGTCCCCCTCTCTGATGCGCACGAGATGGTAAGCGTTACGAAGGTCCAACTTAGTAAAGCACCTGGCTCCCTGCAGAATCTCGAAGGCTGATGACATAAGGGGAAGCGGATAACGATTCTTAACCGTTATGTCATTCAGCCCTCGATAATCCACGCAGGGGCGCAGAGTACCGTCCTTCTTCTTAACAAAAAGAACCCCGCCCCGGCCGGAGAGGAAGAAGGCACTATGGTACCGGCGTCAAGAGACACAGACAAATAATCCTCGAGAGCCTTACGTTCGGGAGCCGACAGAGAGTATAGTCTACCCCGAGGAGGAGTGGTCCCCGGAAGGAGATCAATACTACAATCATACGACCGGTGAGGAGGAAGGGAGTTGGCTCGGGACCGACTGAAGACCGTGCGCAGATCATGATATTCCTCCGGCACTCCTGTCAAATCGCCAGGTTCCTCCTGAGAAGTAGGGACAGAAGAAACGGGAGGGATGGCAGACATTAAACACTTCACATGACAAGAAACGTTCCAGGATAGGATAGAATTACTAGACCAATTAATAGAAGGATTATGACATACTAGCCAGGGATGACCCAAAACAACAGGTGTAAACGGTGAACGAAAAATCAAAAAAGAAATAGTCTCACTGTGGTTACCAGATACTGTGAGGGACGGCATGGCGAGCAGCAGACAATTCCTGCTCGTGTCTGCCGAGCATGGCTCCTTGGATCTTGACGGCAGTGTAACGAGCGTCTGAAGTCGCTGGGTCCATTCCTTGGTCGGTTCCTTCTGTCATGCTGGTGAAAGAGGACCCAAAAGCGACTTGGCGAAAACAGAGTCTTTAATCCAGTAAAGTAAATACAATCAAAAAACACAACTTTCACTCGAAATGACGAGGACAAACTGGAGACTCGATCTAGAACAGCAGGTGAACAGCAGGTTGCCTCGGGAAGGCACTTGAACCAAACAGACTCAGACACCTGCTCACCACACAGCATCTGAGGAAAACACGACACGACAGGGCGATACACAAACACAGCACGGTGAATTCTAGACACGGAACCGACAGGGCAGAAACGAATAACAAGGAGAGAAATAGGGACTCTAATCAGGGAAAAGGATCGGGAACAGGTGTGGGAAGACTAAATGATTGATTAGGGGAATAGGAACAGCTGGGAGCAGGAACGGAACGATAGAGAGAAGAGAGAGCGGGAGAGTGAGAGAGGGAGGGGGAGAGAGAGGGATAGAAAGAGGGAAAGAACCTAATAAGACCAGCAGAGGGAAACGAATAGAAGGAAGCACAGGGACAAGACAAGATAATAAATGACAAAACATGACATGTATGGCAACCACCTCCGGCGCCAAATAGAACTGGCAGACATAGACATTCAGTACAAGAAGAAAAAGATGGAAAATCTTGCACTGGAGTCCGAAATAAAAAAGAGGACAATTAGGAAACTGGACCTTGAAATAAAAAAACTTGAGAGGGAGGTGAGATATGCCTTCAATGTACACTGTATGCTAACTGTAACACAAATGTATTAATCATAATGCTTTTATTTCCTCCCCCAGCTCCAAGAAGATGACACAGCTCAAAATAAAAATTAGGTATATTCCCGTAAAGTCAAGTGAGCCATGACATATGAGCTCTTATTGTGAGCACACAGGACGTTGGCATCTTTCTAAGGTTTTTTTTATTTTCCCAGCAATCAGTACAACCAAGTCATCGTTATAAGGCATCGCCCTCTTTTGCCCACCCCCCCAGCACCAGGTGTGGCCACTAGCCTATATGAAGGCCCAAAATTGTGTGTTCCTTTCTGCTCTGACAATGGCATGCCCATTCGTGCGAGATGTGGTGGATGAAGAAGCACTTGTGCTGAGGAGAGCCTTCAGGCGAGAAAGGGTCTTCAGGGACTGGTTGGACCCACTGGCCTTCCCTGACGACCATCTATATGAAAGATACAGGTTTTCTGCAAATGGCATCAGGTATCTATGCAGACTACTGGGTCCCAGGATTAAGCACCGCACTGCACGGAGCCATGCACTGAGTGTGGAGCAAATGGTTTGTGTGGCCTTGCGCTTTTTTGCTAGTGGAGCCTTCCTGTACTCAGTGGGGGATGCAGAACAGCTGAACAAGGCCACAATTTGCCGCACAATAAGGAGTGTGTGTCTGGCTATCAAAGCATTAGCAGATGTCTTCATCTCCTTCCCTGGCCACAGAAGACTCTGTGACATCAAAGAGGAGTTCTATAGGATTGCAGGTAAGAGGATCTACAAATTACAGGACAACTGTTAACACATAGTAGGATACTCATTACTTTGTGTGACAGGTTTCCCCAATGTCATTGGTGCAGTGGACTGCACACACATAAGGATAAAAGCCCCCTCAGGTGCCCATGAGGCCGATTTTGTGAATAGGAAATCCTTTCACAGCATTAATGTTCAGGTGAACATAACTTTTTGATATTGTCCATTGACGAACACTCTGCATTGCCAGTGATGTGCATTGATTGGTGTAATATTCCTCATCTTATGATTTCAGATGGTCTGCAATGCTGACTGTGTGATCAGCAATGTTGTGGCAAAATGGCCTGGCTCAGTCCATGACTCCAGAATCTTTCGGGCCTCTGAAATCTATCAGTGCCTATCACAAGGTAAGCCACACAACTCCTATTTATAACCATCATGGCTGTGTCAAGAATATCACTGTGTTTATGAGGTAGTAATGATGAGATTTTGTGTTGACAGGTGAATTCTCTGGTGTGTTGCTGGGAGACAGGGGGTATGGCTGCCAGCCTTTTCTCCTGACACCTTTCACAGACCCCCAGGAAGCACAGCAGGCCTACAACCATGCCCATGCCAGGACCAGGGCCAAAGTTGAAATGACCTTTGGCCTCCTGAAGGCACGCTTTCACTGCCTTCACAAATTAAGGGTCAGCCCTGTTAGGGCATGTGATATTACTGTGGCTTGTGCTGTCCTCCACAATGTGGCCTGCCTGAGGAAGGAGAGGGCCCCAGAGTGCCACCAGCCATGGACTGGGACAATCCGGCAATCTTCCCTGATGACGACAGTGGTCGGCTGCTGAGGGACCAATATGTGTTGAATTATTTTAGTTAGTATGTGTGCTTTCAATTTTGGTTAAATATGTCCTGCGGTGGCAGAGGAATTTGGTTTTTTTTGGGTTCGTTTTTTTACGAATTTGGCCTCTTATGATGTTTGTGCGGTATACTGTGTGTAATACAAGGCTGCAGGGAGGCTACTGCATCCATTCATTTGTCTGTTCAGTTGATGTGTATGGATTTGTCCTGCATTTATTTTAGTGTGCAGACATGCTGTCATGCAGGTGAACAGCAGGTTGCCTCGGGAAGGCACTTGAACCAGACAGACTCAGACACCTGCTCACCACGCAGCATCTGAGGAAAACACGACACGACAGGGCGATACACAAACACAGCACGGTGAATTCTAGACAAGGAACCGACAGGACAGGAACGGAACACAAAGGAAGAAATAGGGACTCTAATCAGGGGAAAGGATCGGGAACAGGTGTGGGAAGACTAAATGATTGATTAGGGGAATAGGAACAGCTGGGAGCAGGAACGGAACGATAGAGAGAAGAGAGAGCGAGAGAGTGAGAGAGGGAGGGGGAGAGAGAGGGATAGAAAGAGGGAAAGAACCTAATAAGACCAGCAGAGGGAAACGAATAGAATGGGAAGCACAGGGACAAGACAAGATAATAAATGACAAAACATGACAGTACCCCCACTCACCGAGCGCCTCCTGGCGCACTCGAGGAGGAATCCTGGCGGCAACGGAGGAAATCATCAATGAGTGAACGGTCCAGCACGTCCCGAGACGGAACCCAACTCCTCTCCTCAGGACCGTAACCCTCCCAATCCACTAAGTATTGGTGACCCCGTCCCCGAGAACGCATGTCCATGATCTTATGTACCTTGTAAATAGGTGCGCTCTCGACAAGGACGGGAGGGGGAGGGAAGACGAACGGGGTGCGAAGAAAGGGCTTGACACAGGAGACATGGAAGACAGGATGGACGCGACGAAGATGTCGCGGAAGAAGCAGTCGCACAGCGACAGGATTGACGACCTGGGAGACACGGAACGGACCAATGAACCGCGGAGTCAACTTACGAGAAGCTGTCGTAAGAGGAAGGTTGCGAGTGGAAAGCCACACTCTCTGGCCGCAACAATACCTTGGACTCTTAATCCTGCGTTTATTGGCGGCTCTCACAGTCTGTGCCCTGTAACGGCAAAGTGCAGACCTCACCCTCCTCCAGGTGCGCTCACAACGTTGGACAAACGCTTGAGCGGAGGGAACGCTGGACTCGGCAAGCTGGGATGAGAACAGAGGAGGCTGGTAACCCAGACTACTCTGAAACGGAGATAACCCGGTAGCAGACGAAGGAAGCGAATTGTGAGCGTATTCTGCCCAGGGAGCTGTTCTGCCCAAGACGCAGGGTTTCTGAAAGAAAGGCTGCGTAGTATGCGACCAATCGTCTGATTGGCCCTCTCTGCTTGACCGTTAGACTGGGGATGAAACCCGGAAGAGAGACTGACGGACGCACCAATCAAACGACAGAACTCCCTCCAAAACTGTGACGTGAATTGCGGGCCTCTGTCTGAAACGGCGTCTAACGGGAGGCCATGAATTCTGAATACATTCTCGATAATGATTTGTGCCGTCTCCTTAGCGGAAGGAAGTTTAGCGAGGGGAATGAAATGTGCCGCCTTAGAGAACCTATCGACAACCGTAAGAATCACAGTCTTCCCCGCAGACAAAGGCAGACCGGTAATGAAGTCTAGGGCGATGTGAGACCATGGTCGAGAAGGAATGGGGAGCGGTCTGAGACGACCGGCAGGAGGAGAGTTACCCGACTTAGTCTGCGCGCAGTCCGAACAAGCAGCCACGAAACGGCGCGTGTCACGCTCCTGAGTCGGCCACCAAAAGCGCTGGCGAATAGACGCAAGAGTGCCTCGAACACCGGGATGACCAGCTAACTTGGCAGAGTGAGCCCACTGAAGAACAGCCAGACGAGTGGAAACAGGAACGAAAAGGAGGTTACTAGGACAAGCGCGCGGCGACGCAGTGTGCGTGAGTGCTTGCTTAACCTGTCTTTCAATTCCCCAGACTGTTAACCCGACAACACGCCCATAAGGAAGAATCCCCTCGGGATCAGTAGAAGCCACAGAAGAACTAAACAGACGGGATAAGGCATCAGGCTTGGTGTTCTTGCTACCCGGACGGTAAGAAATCACAAACTCGAAACGAGCGAAAAACAACGCCCAACGAGCTTGACGGGCATTAAGTCGTTTGGCAGAACGGATGTACTCAAGGTTCTTATGGTCTGTCCAAACGACAAAAGGAACGGTCGCCCCCTCCAACCACTGTCGCCATTCGCCTAGGGCTAAGCGGATGGCGAGCAGTTCACGGTTACCCACATCATAGTTGCGCTCAGATGGCGACAGGCGATGAGAAAAATAAGCGCAAGGATGAACCTTATCGTCAGACTGGAAGCGCTGGGATAGAATGGCTCCCACGCCTACCTCTGAAGCGTCAACCTCGACAATGAATTGTCTAGTGACGTCAGGAGTAACGAGGATAGGAGCGGACGTAAAACGTTCTTTTAGAAGATCAAAAGCTCCTGGGCGGAACCGGACCACTTAAAACACGTCTTGACAGAAGTAAGAGCTGTGAGAGGGGCAGCAACTTGACCGAAATTACGAATGAAACGCCGATAGAAATTAGCGAAACCTAAAAGCGCTGCAACTCGACACGTGACCTTGGAACGGGCCAATCACTGACAGCTTGGACCTTAGCGGAATCCATCTGAATGCCTTCAGCGGAAATAACGGAACCGAGAAAAGTAACGGAGGAGACATGAAAAGAGCACTTCTCAGACTTTACGTAGAGACAATTCTCTAAAAGGCGCTGTAGAACACGTCGAACGTGCTGAACATGAATCTCGAGTGACGGAGAAAAAATCAGGATATCGTCAAGATAGACAAAAACAAAGATGTTCAGCATGTCTCTCAGAACATCATTAACTAATGCCTGAAAAACAGCTGGCGCATTGGCGAGACCAAACGGCAGAACCCGGTACTCAAAATGCCCTAACGGAGTGTTAAACGCCGTTTTCCACTCGTCCCCCTCTCTGATGCGCACGAGATGGTAAGCGTTACGAAGGTCCAACTTAGTAAAGCACCTGGCTCCCTGCAGAATCTCGAAGGCTGATGACATAAGGGGAAGCGGATAACGATTCTTAACCGTTATGTCATTCAGCCCTCGATAATCCACGCAGGGGCGCAGAGTACCGTCCTTCTTCTTAACAAAAAGAACCCCGCCCCGGCCGGAGAGGAAGAAGGCACTATGGTACCGGCGTCAAGAGACACAGACAAATAATCCTCGAGAGCCTTACGTTCGGGAGCCGACAGAGAGTATAGTCTACCCCGAGGAGGAGTGGTCCCCGGAAGGAGATCAATACTACAATCATACGACCGGTGAGGAGGAAGGGAGTTGGCTCGGGACCGACTGAAGACCGTGCGCAGATCATGATATTCCTCCGGCACTCCTGTCAAATCGCCAGGTTCCTCCTGAGAAGTAGGGACAGAAGAAACGGGAGGGATGGCAGACATTAAACACTTCACATGACAAGAAACGTTCCAGGATAGGATAGAATTACTAGACCATTTAATAGAAGGATTATGACATACTAGCCAGGGATGACCCAAAACAACCGGTGTAAACGGTGAACGAAAAATCAAAAAAGAAATAGTCTCACTGTGGTTACCAGATACTGTGAGGGTTAAAGGTAGTGTCTCAAATCTGATACTGGGAAGATGACTACCATCTAAGGCGAACATGGGCGTAGGCTTCTCTAACTCTCTGAAAGGAATGTCATGTTTCCGAACCCATGCTTCGTCCATGAAACAACCCTCAGCCCCAGAGTCTATCAAGGCACTACATGTAGCACCCGAACCGGTCCAGCGTAGATGGACCGACAAAGTAGTACAGGATTTTGATGGAGAGACTTGAGTAGTTGCGCTCACCTGTAGCCCTCCGCTTACAGATGAGCTCTGGCTTTTACTGGACATGAATTAACAAAATGTCCAGCAACTCCGCAATAGAGGCACAGGCGGTTGGTGATCCTCCGTTCCCTCTCCTTAGTCGAGATGCGAATCCCTCCCAGCTGCATGGGCTCAGACTCTGAGCCAGAGGAGGGAGATGGTTGCGATGCGGAGCAGGGAAACACCGTTGATGCGAGCTCTCTTCCACGAGCCCGGTGACGAAGATCTACCCGTCGTTCTATGCGGATGGCGAGAGCAATCAAAGAGTCCACATCTGAAGGAACCTCCCGGGAGAGAATCTCATCCTTAACCACTGCGTGGAGTCCCTCCAGAAAACGAGCGAGCAGCGCCGGCTCGTTCCACTCACTAGAGGCAGCAAGAGTGCGAAACTCAATAGAATAATCCGTTATGGACCGTTCACCTTGGCATAAGGAAGCCAGGGCCCTAGAAGCCTCCCTACCAAAAACTGAACAGTCAAAAACCCGAATCATCTCCTCTTTAAAGTTCTGGAACTTGTTAGAGCAATCAGCCCTTGCCTCCCAGATAGCTGTGCCCCATTCTCGAGCCCGGCCAGTAAGGAGTGAAATGACGTAAGCAACCCGAGCTCTCTCTCTAGAGTATGTGTTGGGTTGGAGAGAGAACACAATCTCACACTGCGTGAGAAAGGAGCGGCACTCAGTGGGCTGCCCGGAGTAGCAAGGTGGGTTATTAACCCTAGGTTCTGGAGGCTCGGCAGGCCAGGAAGTAACAGGTGGCACGAGACGTAGACTCTGGAACTGTCCAGAGAGGTCGGAAACCTGAGCGGCCAGGTTCTCCACGGCATGGCGAGCAGCAGACAATTCCTGCTCGTGTCTGCCGAGCATGGCTCCTTGGATCTCGACGGCAGTGTAACGAGCGTCTGAAGTCGCTGGGTCCATTCCTTGGTCGGTTCCTTCTGTCATGCAGGTGAACAGCAGGTTGCCTCGGGAAGGCACTTGAACCAGACAGACTCAGACACCTGCTCACCACGCAGCATCTGAGGAAAACACGACACGACAGGGCGATACACAAACACAGCACGGTGAATTCTAGACAAGGAACCGACAGGACAGGAACGGAACACAAAGGAAGAAATAGGGACTCTAATCAGGGGAAAGGATCGGGAACAGGTGTGGGAAGACTAAATGATTGATTAGGGGAATAGGAACAGCTGGGAGCAGGAACGGAACGATAGAGAGAAGAGAGAGCGAGAGAGTGAGAGAGGGAGGGGGAGAGAGAGGGATAGAAAGAGGGAAAGAACCTAATAAGACCAGCAGAGGGAAACGAATAGAATGGGAAGCACAGGGACAAGACAAGATAATAAATGACAAAACATGACACATGCAGGGTGTGTTATATACAGACCTTTGAATGTGTATGTATCATTTTGTATAATATGCTTGGATTCTGTGCTTTCCATCTTGTAGAGTCACTGTGACTTCAGTTTCGAAAGGAGCTGATGGTTTACCTGCTTTGTTTTGTCCTTATTCAATAAAGGAACATAATGTTACACATTGTGTTTTTATATTCATATGGAATGTGTATTTGTTTATATGACAGAGTACTAGGGCCACACTGAAGAAAAAGGATAAAGTCATAAATTTATGAGGCTGGTTCTTTCTGCAGAAAAGCTACATATTGTTTTTACAGTTTTGATACTTATGACAATGTGATACTTAATATTCTGGCACATCAGCATGTCTTTGTTTATGAAACCATACTGAAGTACAATTTCACGAAATGCCCCGCATCTGTCATTTTAACAACTGTCCTCCTTTAAAACAACTGGTTCCAATATTATGACTTGTCTTTTTTTTCCCTCTGTGGCCCTAATATTATATCATTTTATATGTAGTCTATGGGAAACTGTAAATTATCTAATGATAGCAACATCTAAAAATCATTTCTTATCCAAAATCATTGAAATTAATGATCACAAACGTTTAAATAATGACAGTGGGTCTAGTTATATGTGATAACAATGTATAGTGAGCAGTGAAATAACTATTGGTTTCCATTTGTGGTGACTGCTGACTGACATTAGGGATGAGATTAAATAGATCCTGGAATTTAGCCTGGTCTGGAGCAGGCTAGCTCCACAGAATAAATCTCCATGGTAATTTATACCATAACATATCCTCCTGCCCCCTATCCATCTTTAGTGCAACCTGATTACGGATCAATTGAGCCAGGATCACCAAGATATCCTGGCTTAATCCCTTATCCTAGTTTTGTGCAACAGGCCCCTGGTCTTTACATACACTAAATAACACTTGTGACATTTGTTTTGATTTCGAATCGACCATTATAATTCACCTGTATCGAAACAAATACATAGCTAATGGAGGACGCTTTTCCTTGTTGTTTATTTTCATGCCAGCTAGGTAGGCTATACTGCTCTTGTAAATATAAGCAATGTGCATAATATTAGGAAAGTTGAGAAAATAAATATAGTAGGCCTAGCCTATAGAAAGCTGATGGGATCCTCCTCTTTTTAATAGATGCCATCACTCTGTTTTCTCCTGCAATTGCAGAGCCTACAGAAAAGTTTTGCAACATGAGCTCATGGGCTCACATTAAGTGTCTGATTAGATTTTCAAATACATTTGCATTGATGTCAGTGTGATTAGAGGGACAATAGAGTGCTGAGTACAAGGCAGTATGCAAGTTTGGTAGGCTACTGATGACCAACAGCAGCAGCAGAGCTTGGAGATGCATAATTACAGTGACTAAAAGGCCATATGGAATTTGACTGAATTCATGACTCGTGACTGCTACTGTAATACGGTCACAGCCCTAGTTGCAAACTCACTACCGAGTTCCAAACGGCCTCTGGAAGCAACGTCAGCACAATAACTGTCTGTCGGCCGCATCATGAAATGGGTTTCCATGGCCGAGCAGCCGCACACAAGCCTAAGATCACAATGCACAATGCCAAGAGTTGGCTGGAGTGGTGTAAAGGTCATCGCCATTGGACTCTGGAGCAGTGGAAACGTGTTCTCTGGAGTAATGAATAACATTTAACCACCTGGCAGTCCGACAGACGAATCTGTGTCTGGCGGATGTCAGGAGAGAGCTACTTACCCAAATGCATAGTGCCAACTGTAATGTTTGGTGGAGGAGGAATAATGGTCTGGGGCTGCTTTCATGGTTCGGGCTAGGCCCCTTAGTTCCAGTGAAGGGATATCAATGCTTCAGAGTACAATGACATTATAGATAATTCTGTGCTTCCTACTTTGTGGCAACAGTTTGGAGAAGGCCTTTTCCTGTTTCAGCATTACAATGCACCAGTGCACAAAGCGAGGTCCATACAGAAATGGTTTGTCAAGATCAGTGTGGAAGAACTTGACTGGTCTACACAGAGCCCTGACCTCAACTCCTTTGGGATGAATTGGAACACCGACTGCGAGCTAGGCCTAATTGCCCAACATCCGTGACTGACCTCACCACTGCTCTTGTGACTGAATGGAAGCAAGTCCCTGCAGCAATGTTCCAAGATCTAGTGGAAACCCTTCCCATACCAGTGGAGGCTGTTATAGCAGCAAAGGGGGGAGCAACTCCATATTAATTCCTCTGATTTTGGAATGAGATGTTGAAGTGGATGTCCACATACTCTTGGTCAACTAATATATCATCATATCAAAAGGTTCCTAAGAGCAGTATGACACATTTTTCTTTATTGGTGGAGATTTGTGCGAGAACAGCCCTTTGTGTAAAAATAAGTGCTGTGTTGGATTGAGGGCTCTTTGTATTGTCATAAGCCTGGTGTGAGATTGACTCAGTCACAGGGAGTGGTCTCGGTGCTTTTCATCCTCTCCTCCACCACAGCCACCACAGCGTTGTCTTCCCTTTTCCCTCACTTCAGGGAGACAGACATGTCCACAGCTGTTTGGACATGCCTGCTTTGTGGTGGCATTACTTTAATGTGTGCCTCACATCAGACAGGGTGTCTTTGTTACAGCAGGTTGACAGGTCAACTCTCCCACAGTCATCCTCTATCTATGTGTGCATGCAGACACCAGACCTTCACGGGACGGAGCCGATCACAAAAGCTCTACACACCACTCATGGTCTCATTAAACCATGTCGTGATACTTCAATCTCTCTCCTCCCTCTGGGTAACCAGTGGCCCCATGATCTGAGCACACTCTATGAACTGTTCGGGGGATAGAGAAAGCATTCCTATTGATTCACCTGACATAGGAATATCTGAATGGGTCCTAACTATGAAGGTTCCACGACTCTGATGAAGGTGATCCCGACTAAACCTAAGCCTTTTGTTTCTATGTCTCGACAATATATATTTCAGATCTACGCAGAGAGTACTCACTTTCTTTGTTTCCTGGATAGTCACCAGTTAAGGTTTCTTGGGGTAAGGAAAGATTTTGGGGTCTTAGCTATGACTTACAGAGCTGAGATGAAGGAGGAGGGTATCTAAGGGTAGCATGTGCCTGCAGTCACAGGGCGTTCTGATGGTGTTCAGGGAATAGTCAATTGAAGAACCGTAGTCAAAGATTCCACTTAATTTAAGAATCAATTTCCTCTCTTTGCCCTCTAAGGAATCGCTGTTGTAACTTTGCCAGAACTGTCAATGGTCATAATGGCTGAGAAATACAAGATGCACATAGCACATAGCAACAGGCCTTTGACTCTGTTTTCCAGTAATATACAGTGCATTTGAAAAGTATTCAGATCCCTTGACTTTTTCCACATTTTGTTACGTTACAGCCTTATTCTAACATGGTTTAAATTGTTTTCCCCATCAATCTGCACACAATACCCCATAATGATAAAGAAAAACCAAGTTTTTAGACATTTTTGCAAATGTAATAAAAATGTAAAACTGAAATGTCATATTTACATAAGTATTCAGACCCTTTACTCATTATTTTGTTGAAGCAACGTTGGCAGAAATGATAGAATCAAGTCTTCTTGAGTATGATGCTACAAGCTTGGCACGTTTTTATTTGGGGAGTTTCTCCCATTCTTCTCTGCAGATCCTCTCAAGCTCTGTAAATCTATTTTCAGGACTCTCCGGAGATGTTTGATCGGGATCAAGTCCGGGCTCTGGTAGGGCCACTCAAAGACATTCAGAGACTTGTCCCGAAGCCACTCCTGCATTGTCTTGGCTGTGTGCTTAGGGTTGTTGTCCTTTTGGAAGGTGAACCTTCTCTTTCATCTTTCCCTCGATTCTGACCAGTCTCCGAGTCCCTTCACTGAAAAACATCCCCACAGCATGATGCTGCCACCACCATGCTTCACCGTAGGGATGGTGCCAGGTTTTCTCCGGACGTAACGCTTGGCATTCAGGTCAAAGAACTCAATCTTGGTTTCATCAGACAAGAGAATCATATTTCTCATTGTCTGAGAGTCCTTTAGGTGCTTTTTGGCAAACCCCAAGTGGGCTGTCATGTGTCTTTTACTGAGGATTGACTTACGTCTGGCCACTGCACCATAAAGGCCTGATTGGTGGAGTGCTGCAGAGATGGTTATCCTTCTGGAAGGTTCTCCCATCTCCACAGAGGAACTCTGGAGCTCTGTCAGAGTGACCATCGGTTTCTTGGCCACCTCCTTGACCAATGCCCTTCTACCCCGATTGCTCAGTTTAACCGTGCGGCCAGCTATAGGAAGAGTCTTGGTGGTTCCAAACTTCTTCCATTTAAGAATAATTTAGCCCACTCTGTTCTTGGGGACCTTCAATGCTGCAGAAATGTTTGGTAACTTTCCCCAGATCTGTGCCTCGACACAATCCTGCCTCGGCGCTCTGCAGACAATTCTTTTGACATCATGGCTTGGATTTTGCTCAGACGTGCACTGTCAACTGTGGGACGTTATGTAGACAGGTGTGTGCCTTTCCAAATCTCAAGGATGATCAATGGAAACAGGATGCACCTGAGCTCAATTTAGAGTCTCGTAGCAAAGGGTCTGAATACTTATTTAAATAAGGTATTTCTGTTTTTTTATTTGTAATACGTTTGCAGAAATGGTGAAAAACCTGTTTTGATTTGTCATTATGGGGTATTGTCTATAGATTGATAAGACATGTTTTATTAAATCCATTTCAGATTTAGGCTGTAACGTAACAAAATGTGGAGAAAGTCAAGGGGTCTGAAAACTTTCCGAAGACACTAAATATCCAATTTGTAAGTCGCTCTGGATAAGAGCGTCTGCTAAATGACTTAAATGTAAATGTAAATGTAAATAGAGCATATATGGCCAGAACTGTGTTGTTTTTGTTCTGTCTCGTTTAAATTACGCTGTTTCATGTATCATGGATCCTCTCCTGAGATTGACCTGGCCTGATTGAAGAGGTCAATAATCAATGTATACCAGGTTAGATGTCAACAGGAAGACAAAAAACATGTCAAATAATTATCAGAAACAAAATATAAATCTTTATGAATGCCTTCCAACAGAAGACCTAATCATGATTACAGAGTCAGCCTTCCGAGACAAAGGGAAGAAGCAGGATATCAACAGATGGACACTGACAGATTCTTAGATCAACAATTATTTCCAAGCCGATTGACTCAAAAAAAAAAATGTTTTAGAGCTCATAGATTCTTGAAAGACATGACAATCTCAACTTTTTCCCCCAAAATATGTCTGTTTTGGCTTGTCAACTCCGTCACTGATGGCTAACTCCCTTAAGGTACTTTTTTTTTGTCAATATTGAGAAAAAATGTTGTAATAACTCTTCTGCAACAAACACTTAAACAATTAAAGTATTTGCTGTGCTATAGCTAAGGGATAATTTTATTTCTAAATGTTGTAAATCTAGAAACAAAAGAAGAAGTTTAGAGATTTGTATTACATATTTGAATAGTATAATGTTAGAATTCAACAATCACGGCCTTTAAACACTTTTTGGACAATAGTTGTACAAATAAAATGCCTTCTATATGTCTGACGGAGTTGACATAAATCCAGTTAATTGCAAAAACAATTGAAGTTGATCCTTTACATGGTGTGATAGCTGATACTTTGGTCTATCAAAATATATATTTCAATATGTTATTCATTTGAAAATCCACTTTAAGGACCATGAGTGGTCTTGTTGCACTACATGCAATGAGGACATGATTAAGGGGTCCTCATGGTATAGCTGAACCTGCTCATTCAATTTAGTTGAGAAATATAATTTAATATGCAATTGTTTTAAGCTGTTCATATCATGGATCATTTTGCTAGTTCTAAAAAAATATATACAGTACCAGTCAAAGGTTTGAACACACCTACTCATTCAAGGGTTTTTCTTTATTTGTACCATTTTCTACTTTGTTGAAACTATGAAATAACACATACAGAAATATCCAGTAACCAAAAAAGTGTTAAACAAATTAAAATATATTTAATATTATAGATTCTTCAAAGTAGCCCCCGTTTCCATCACTCCATCACTCTCCTTCTTGGTCAAATAGCCCTTAGACAGCCTGGAGGTGTGTTCGGTCATTGTCCTGTTGAAAAACAAATGATAGACCCACTAAGCGCAAACCAGATGGATGTCATCTCAGATTTTCAAAATATGCTTCTCAACCATTGAAAACAAGCATTTGTGTAACAGTATTGATAGCTAGCGTAACATTTAGCGTAGCATTTAGCGTTAGCATTCAGCAGCCAACATTTTCACAAAAACCAGAAAAGCATTCAAATAAAATAATTTACCTTTGAAGAACTTCGGATGTTTTCAATGAGGAGACTCTCATATAGCAAATGTTCAGTTTTTCCTGAAAGATTATTTGTTTAGGACAAATCGCTCCGTTTTCTGCGTCACGTTTAGCCACGGAAAAAAACCTGTATCCAGGATTGTGTAAATCTATCCGCAAGCTCATTAGCATAACACAACGTTAACTATTCATGAAAATCGCAAATCAAATGAAATTAATCTATTTGCTCTCAAGCTTAGCCTTTTGTTAACACTGTCATCTCAGATTTTCAAAATATGCTTTTGAACCATAGCTAAACAAGCATTTGTGTAACAGTATTGATAGCCTAGCATAGGATTATGCCTGTCTTTCAGCATGCAACATTTCCACAAAAACCAGAAAAGGATTAAAATAAAATAATTTACCTTTGAAGAACTTCAGATGTTTTCAATGAGGAGACTCTCAGTTAGATAGCAAATGTTCCGTTTTTACAAAAAATATTATTTGTGTCGACTAATCGCTCCGTTTTGTTCATCACGTTTGGGTAAGGAAAAAAAATATATATATATATTAAGTCATTAAAACGCGAACCTTTTTCCAAATTAACTCCATAATGTCGACAGAAACATGGCAAACAGATGTTTAGAATCAATCATCAAGGTGTTTTTCACATATCTATCGACGATAAAATTGACTTGGCAGTTGACTTTCTCTTCTGAAGAAATGGAACGCGCATGGACCTACAGATTACGCAATAATTTCGACACAGGACACCGGGCGGGACCCCTGGCAAATGTAGTCTCTTATGGTCAATCTTCCAATGATATGCCTACAAACACGTCACAATGCTGCAGACACCTTGGAGAAACGACACAAAGGGCAGGCTCATTCCTGGCGCATTGACAGCCATATAATGAGACATTGGAACACAGCGCCTTCAGAATCTGGGGCATTTCCAGTATGAAACTTCATCTTGGTTTCGCCTGTAGCATTAGTTCTGGGGCACTCACAGATAATATCTTTGCAGTTTTGGAAACATCAGAGTTTTGTCTTTCCAAGGCTGTCAATTCCATGCATAGTCGAGCATCTTTTCGTGACAAAATATTGCGCTTAAAACGAGCACGTCTTTTTATCCAATAATGACATAGCGCCCCCATAGGTTGAAGAGGTTAACAAAAGGCTAAGCTTGAGAGCTAGCATATTGATTTCATTTCATTTGCGATTTTCATGAATAGTTAACATTGCGTTATGGTAATGGGCTTGAGGCTGTAGTCACGATCCCGGATCCGGGATGGCTCGACGCAAGAAGTTAACAGGAAGCCAGTGTAGGGAGGCCAGCACTGGAATAATATGATAAATATTTTGGTTCTAGTCAGGATTCTAGCAGCCGTATTTAGCACGAACTGAAGTTTATTTAGTGCTTTATCCGGGTAACCGGAAAGTAAAGCATTGCAGTAGTATAACCTAGAAGTAACAAAAGCATGGATTCATATTTCTTCATCATTTTTGGACAGAAAGTTTGATTTTTGCAATGTTACGTAGATGGAAAAAAATCTGTCCTTGAAACAGTCTTGATATGTTCGTCAAAAGAGAGATCAGGGTCCAGAGTAACGCCGAGTTTCACAGTTTTATTTGAGACGACTGTACAACCATCAAGATTAATTGTCAGATTCAACAGAATATATTTTTGTTTCTTGGGACCTAGAACAAGCATCGGTTTTGTTCGAGTTTAAAAGTAGAACGTTTGCAGCCATCTACTCCCTTATGTCTGAAACACAAGCTTCTAGCAAAGTGCAGTTTTGGGCCTTCACAGTGTTTCATTGAAATGTACAGCTGTGTGTCATCCGCATAGGAGTGAAAGTTAACATTATGTTTTCGAATGACATCCCCAAGAGGTAAAATATATAGTGAAAACAATAGTGGTCCTAAAACGGAACCTTGAGGAACACCGAAATGTACAGTTGATTTGACAAGCCATTCACAAAGACAAGCTTCATTGAAATGTACAGCCTATGCCTCCCTCCAGTCCCTCGACTTCTTGGCACTGACGGAAACATGGATCACCATAGACAACACTGCTACTCCTACTGCTCTCTCTTCGTCCGCCCACGTGTTCTCGCACACCCCGAGAGCTTCTGGTCAGCGGGGTGGTGGCACCGGGATCCTCATCTCTCCCAAGTGGTCATTCTCTCTTTCTCCCCTTACCCATCTGTCTATCGCCTCCTTTGAATTCCATGCTGTCACAGTTACCAGCCCTTTCAAGCTTAACATCCTTATCATTTATCGCCCTCCAGGTTCCCTCAGAGAGTTCATCAATGAGCTTGATGCCTTGATAAGTTCCTTTCCTGAGGACGGCTCACCTCTCACAGTGCTGGGCGACTTTAACCTCCCCACGTCTACCTTTGACTCATTCCTCTCTGCCTCCTTCTTTCCACTCCTCTCCTCTTTTGACCTCACCCTCTCACCTTCCCCCCCTACTCACAAGGCAGGCAATACGCTCGACCTCATCTTTACTAGATGCTGTTCTTCCACTAACCTCATTGCAACTCCCCTCCAAGTCTCCGTCCACTACCTTGTATCCTTTTCCCTCTCGCTCTCATCCAACACCTCCCACACTGCCCCTACTCGGATGGTATCGCGCCGTCCCAACCTTCGCTCTCTCTCCCCCGCTACTCTCTCCTCTTCCATCCTATCATCTCTTCCCTCTGCTCAAACCTTCTCCAACCTATCTCCTGATTCTGCCTCCTCAACCCTCCTCTCCTCCCTTTCTGCATCCTTTGACTCTCTATGTCCCCTATCCTCCAGGCCGGCTCGGTCCTCCCCTCCCGCCCCGTGGCTCGACGACTCATTGCGAGCTCACAGAACAGGGCTCCGGGCAGCCGAGCGGAAATGGAGGAAAACTCGCCTCCCTGCGGACCTGGCATCCTTTCACTCCCTCCTCTCTACATTTTCCTCCTCTGTCTCTGCTGCTAAAGCCACTTTCTACCACGCTAAATTCCAAGCATCTGCCTCTAACCCTAGGAAGCTCTTTGCCACCTTCTCCTCCCTCCTGAATCCTCCCCCCTACCCCCACTCCTCCCTCTCTGCAGATGACTTCGTCAACCATTTTGAAAAGAAGATCGACGACATCCGATCCTCGTTTGCTAAGTCAAACGGCACCGCTGGTTCTGCTCACACTGCCCTACCCTGTGCTCTGACCTCTTTCTCCCCTCTCTCTCCAGATGAAATCTCGCGTCTTGTGACGGCCGGCCGCCCAACAACCTGCCCGCTTGACCCTATCCCCTCCTCTCTTCTCCAGACCATTTCCGGAGACCTTCTCCCTTACCTCACCTCGCTCATCAACTCATCCCTGACCGCTGGCTACGTCCCTTCCGTCTTCAAGAGAGCGAGAGTTGCACCCCTTCTGAAAAAACCTACACTCGATCCCTCCGATGTCAACAACTACAGACCAGTATCCCTTCTTTCTTTTCTCTCCAAAACTCTTGAACGTGCCGTCCTTGGCCAGCTCTCCCGCTATCTCTCTCTGAATGACCTTCTTGATCCAAATCAGTCAGGTTTCAAGACTAGTCATTCAACTGAGACTGCTCTTCTCTGTATCACGGAGGCGCTCCGCACTGCTAAAGCTAACTCTCTCTCCGCTGCTCTCATCCTTCTAGACCTATCGGCTGCCTTCGATACTGTGAACCATCAGATCCTCCTCTCCACCCTCTCCGAGTTGGGCATCTCTGGCGCGGCCCATGCTTGGATTGCGTCCTACCTGACAGGTCGCTCCTACCAGGTGGCGTGGCGAGAATCTGTCTCCTCACCACGCGCTCTCACCACTGGTGTCCCCCAGGGCTCTGTTCTAGGCCCTCTCCTATTCTCGCTATACACCAAGTCACTTGGCTCTGTCATAACCTCACATGGTCTCTCCTATCATTGCTATGCAGACGACACACAATTAATCTTCTCCTTTCCCCCTTCTGATGACCAGGTGGCGAATCGCATCTCTGCATGTCTGGCAGACATATCAGTGTGGATGACGGATCACCACCTCAAGCTGAACCTCGGCAAGACGGAGCTGCTCTTCCTCCCGGGGAAGGACTGCCCGTTCCATGATCTCGCCATCACGGTTGACAACTCCATTGTGTCCTCCTCCCAGAGCGCTAAGAAACTTGGCGTGATCCTGGACTACACCCTGTCGTTCTCAACTAACATCAAGGCGGTGGCCCGTTCCTGTAGGTTCATGCTCTACAACATCCGCAGAGTACGACCCTGCCTCACACAGGAAGCGGCGCAGGTCCTAATCCAGGCACTTGTCATCTCCCGTCTGGATTACTGCAACTCGCTGTTGGCTGGGCTCCCTGCCTGTGCCATTAAACCCCTACAACTCATCCAGAACGCCGCAGCCCGTCTGGTGTTCAACCTTCCCAAGTTCTCTCACGTCACCCCGCTCCTCCGCTCTCTCCACTGGCTTCCAGTTGAAGCTCGCATCCGCTACAAGACCATGGTGCTTGCCTACGGAGCTGTGAGGGGAACGGCACCTCAGTACCTCCAGGCTCTGATCAGGCCCTACACCCAAACAAGGGCACTGCGTTCATCCACCTCTGGCCTGCTCGCCTCCCTACCACTGAGGAAGTACAGATCCCGCTCAGCCCAGTCAAAACTGTTCGCTGCTCTGGCCCCCCCAATGGTGGAACAAACTCCCTCACGACGCCAGGACAGCGGAGTCAATCACCACCTTCCGGAGACACCTGAAACCCCACCTCTTTAAGGAATACCTAGGATAGGATAAGTAATCCTTCTCACCCCCCCCCCCCTTTAAGATTTAGATGCACTATTGTAAAGTGACTGTTCTACTGGATGTCATAAGGTGAATGCACCAATTTGTAAGTCGCTCTGGATAAGAGCGTCTGCTAAATGACTTAAATGTTAAATGTTAAGCTGATATCTTTCCGACAGATAAGATCTAAACCAGGCCAGAACTTGTTCGTGTAGACCAATTTGGGTTTCCAATCTCTCCAAAAGAATGTGGTGATCGATGGTATCAAAAGCAGCACTAAGGTCTAGGAGCACGAGGACAGATGCAGAGTCTTGGTCTGACACCATTAAAAGGTCATTTACCACCTTCATAAGTGCAGTCTCAGTGCTATGATCGGGTCTAAAACCAGACTGAAGCATTTCGTATACATTGTTTGTCTTCAGGTCTTCAGCTTTTTCAATTATTTTTGAGAGGAATGAAAGATTCAATATAGTGTCACCATTGTGTCAAGAGATATAGTACTAAAACACAAGTGTCTCTTGATCCTAGGTCCTGGCAGAGTTGTGCAGACTTGGGACAACTGAGGTTTGGAGGAATACGCGATTTAAAGAGGGGTCCATAATTTGCTTTCTAATGATCATGATCTTTTCTGATCATGTCTGGACGGGCATCAAGGAATCTTTGGGTTGTCTGATAATTTATAGCATGACTTTTGATGCTCGTTGGTTGGGGTCTGAGCAGATTATTTGTTGCGATTGCAAACGTAATAAAATGGTGGTCCGATAGTCCAGGATTATGAGGAAAAACATTAATTAAGATCCACAACATTTATTCCATGGGATAAAACTAGGTCCAGAGTATGACTGTGACAGTGAGTAGGTCAAGGGACATGTTGGACAAAACCCACTTTTTTTTGTAAATTGAAATTTGCTATTGTAAATGTAAGCAACACCTCCGGTTTTGATGTGGTCTGCTTGGAACATGTTGGTATTACAGACTCAATCAGGGACATGTTGAAAATGTCAGTGAAGACACCTGCCAGTTGATCAGCACATGCCCGGAGCACATGTCCTGGTAATCTGCCTGGCCCCGCAGCCTAGTGAATTTTGACCTGTTTAACGGTCTTACTCACTTCGGCTACGGAGAGCTTGATCACACAGTCGTCCGGAACAGCAGCTGCTCTCATCCATGCCACAGTGTTGCTTGCCTCGAAGCGAGCATAGAAGTGATTTAGCTCATCTGGCAGGCTCGTTTCCCTGAGCAGTATGCAGCTGTGCTTCCCTTTGTAGTCTGTAATAGTTTGCAAGCAATTGCCACATAAGACGAGCGGTGTAGTACGGTGTAGTACGATTAAATCTTAGCCCTGTATTGAAGCTTTGCCTGTTTGATGGTTCGTCGAAAGGCATAGCCGGATTTCTTATAAACTTCCGGGTTAGAGTACCGCACCTTGAAAATGGCAGCTCTACCCTTTTAGCTCAGTGTGAATGTTGCCTGTAATCCATGGCTTCTGGTTGGGGTATGAGTGTACAGTCACTGTGGGGATGACGTCCTCGATGCACTTATTGATAAAGCCAGTGACTGATGTGTACTCCCCAATGCCACCTGAAGAATCACGGAACATGTTCTCATCTGTGATCGCAAAACAGTCGTGTAGTTTAGCATCTGCTTCATCTGACCACTTTTTTACAGACCGGGTCACTGGTGCTTCCTGCTTTAATTGTTGCCTGTAAGCAGGAATCAGGAGGGGTAAGGGTTTTCGTCTTCCTCTTCTGACGAGCAGGAGTAGTAGGAAGGATCGGAAGACCAATGCGCAGCATGGTAAGTGTTCATTATATTTATTTATAACTCAGAAGACTAAATAATAAAACAACAAAGAGAACGAAATGAAACCGAAACAGTCCTGTACGGTGAATACATAAAACACAGAACAGAAAATAATCACCCACGAAATACAATAGAAAACAGGCTACCTAAATATGGTTCTCAATCAGGGACAACGATTGACAGCTGCCTCTGATTGAGAACCATACCAGGCCAAACACAGAAATAGCAAATCATAGAAAAACTAACACAAACAACCCACCCAACTCACGCCCTGACCATACTAAAACAAAGACATAATAAAAGAACTAAGGTTAGAACGTGACAGGAGGATAGAGTTGTGGTCGGATTTACCAAATGGAGGGCGAGGAAGAGCTTTGTACGTGTCTCTTTGTGTGGATTACAGGTGATCTAGATTTTTTTTTCCCTCTGGTTGCACATTTAACATGTTGATAGAAATTCGGTAGAACTGATTTAAGACAGATCCGGAAATTATACTCTTTATTTTTTACCCATATTTGACAATTTTTTTGTCACTAAGCTAATTCCATATTTTGGGGTATTTTTTTAGCATCCCTATTAGCTGTTGCGAAAACAGCATTTACTCTTCCTAGGGTCCACACAAAACATGAAACATGACATAATACAGAACATTAATAGACAGGAACAGCTAAAGAACATAACTACTTTTTAAAAAAAATTGGGACACGTAGCCTACATATCAATACATACACACAAACTATCGAAGTCCATATACAGTATACCGCCATTTTAACTGGTACTGGGCTATCTTCAAATGAGTCTAGTGTGGCTTGTCGGTGTCCTAAAGCAAAATATAAACATGTTCATGAGAGTGTCACCTTTCCCTAGAGGAGTCACATTCATTTGAAGCCCAAACGGTTTGTTTTCTTGAGAAGACCGATTATTAGGATATCTCCTTGTCTGACAAGCACACCTGTAGCTCTGTCACCTTCCACCGCAGTTGTGGAAGGCCGACATCGGCGGATGCAGTGGATTGAGACGCAGTGTTATGACTTCTACAAATGGTGCAGTGGAGGAGTCATACGCAGAGAGCAGGTAATGTTGTACGTGTATCTATTTATTCCAACGACAGCGGAGACATGGACATGCCAACACTATGAGGAATACACTTCTACACCAACACCAAAATAACAGAGAACAAGCCCGCACAAATACCCAGCGGGCCTAGTGCTCTTAAATAGCCTACAAACAAACACTAACTCAAAACAGGTGTACCCAATTAAACCCAATAAACAGAAACAAACGGAAAGGGATTCGATGGCAGCTAATAGGCCGGCGACCACGACCGCCAAGCGCCACCCGAACAGGAAGAGGCACCATCTTCGGCGAGATTCGTGACACACAGCCCATACAAAAAAATGATATCTCTAGCTTAAACAGATGGATTTTGATATGGCATTTTTGTTAGTATGTCAATTTTATTTTTGGTTAAAAAAGTACACAAAAAACTACATACAATCATTTTTCTGTTTAATATCCATTATTGTCATTTTTAGAAATTTTAAACACTTTTGGAGAGTTTGAAATTGGGATCCTTTGCTCCGGCCAAGGGCATTTTCAAGCATAGTGCCGACATGGAAAATAAAGCATATTTAAATTATTTAGAAAATTGCAAATATTTGTATTTATAAAATTCCTCTAAATGTAAAGTTTAACTCAAATAATGCAACAATATATATTTTTAACTATAACAATAAAGTTTCCCTGCCGGAAAATAATTGTTCCGACTTTCAAGAATCTCTTAGCTAATTTCTTGCTATTCTACATATTTCATGGTTTATGACATGCACCTGCTGCTTCAACCTCTGAATCCTTGGTTATGAAAAACCAACTGACATTTACTCCTGAGGTTCTGACCTTTTGCACTCTCTACAACCACTGGGATTATTATTTGACCCTGCTGGTCATCTATGAATGTTTGAACATCTTGAAGAACGATCTGGCCTTAATGGCCGTGTCCTCTTATAATCTCCACCTGGCACAGCCAGAAGAGGACTGGCCACCTCTCAGAACCTGGTTCCTCTATAGGTTTCTTCCTAGGTTCCTGCCTTTCTAGGGAGTGCTTCTACATCTACATTGCTTGCTGTTTGGGGTTTTAGGCTGTGTTTCTGTATAGCACTATGTCACATCTGCTGATGTAAAAAGGGCTTTATAAATACATTAGATTGATTGATCTGGGGGGCCCGACCTCCAGGGTGTCCCAACCCAAAAGCTTGTCGGCAAAATGGGAGGAGGCCCAAAGCTTGTAGGCTTAACACACTAGTGGTTGCGTGTTAAGTGAGTCCGGTGTAACAACCTCATAGGCTCTGTTGGGTTTATATTAGAGTTTAAAAAATATGTGCAAACAGATTACATAAATAGCTAAATCATTTAGTAGCTTCGATGGTATTTGTGGCTAGTGGTGTTACATATCTCAACACCTATCACAAACTGTAGACACGCACAATAAGGCAGTGTCATGGTTTTGACTTGGGTGGGACAGGGTCCAGCAATGACTCCTTAGGGCACAAGGCTCAAACTGGAAAACAATGATCTCCAAAAAGAACAAGGGCCTTTGTATAATGTGATACTCATATATAGAGGCGTTCATATACATTAGACTGGGGCGCTATGTGGTCAGACCCAACTAGGCTATAAGCTGCAGTGGGCGAGGGATCGATGTATGTTTACCAGACCAACGAGAGGGTGTGAAAAGTTGGCGGTCTGTGTCTGGCCTCTCAGTTACAAGGCCAGATCAGGTGTCATTGCTTCATAACCAGGCCGTCCATCCTCCTCACCTTCACCCTTTCTCTGTCTCTCTGTCTGAAAGAGTCTGGGGTCAGACACACATTAACCCCATACCCCTACTGCCCGTTACATTATTCACTATGTCTTCACCTGAGAGCACCTACAAGGGGCTGCAGTGCAGACAGACAAGCCCCTTGTCATTTCTGTCTCCTCTCCCCTGTCTCCGTTTGTCATGCGCCACTATGGCCAGTGGTAAGCCAAAGTAAACCAACCTGGAAATAAATAAACAATTGATAACCAATTTTCTGATATGTCTGATATGTGATACCATGAGCCTAAATAACAGCAGCAATGTGCTGGAACAATAATAATGGCGCATTACGAAGCAATATAATCTTTGAAAATGCTTTATTGCAGGTTTTTATATAACTCCTAGGCATGAGAAATTACAGTAACTGTAAAAAAAAAGATGTAGATGTTGCATGTAAATGTCTCCAGGTCATTCAGCTCTTAAAGCTGAAATCAATAGCGGTGAAACTGCCATGTCCGTTTGCGATATTACAACAACAAAGACACTACTTCAAACAATTGTTACCACAATGCTGGATGCCAATTTCCTCCAAACAAAAACAATAATAAATGCAACTGGGGCGGCCAGTGTCGCTGTTCTGCCTATCGTGGAGCTCAGCTTTAACAAAAACAACAGATCACTTTGATGGTATGACAACAGACCTGAGGCTAATCTAGCAGAAGGCTTATGCAGAGCAGTGTGTGTGCGTATGCTCATACAGGATACTGCTCTATCTTGTTATGTTATCCCTGATTCTGCTCTGGGTCCTTCAAGCCCGATTTTCAAGTAACTGCCCAGTATTTCAAGATGTCTATGAAATATGACCAATAATTCACTTTAGTGAAATAGTTATCTTTCAAAAAATGTATTAATGTTAAAAAGCTGCTTTTCTGTGTTGGAATGGTGTGGGCATGCCCCAACAACAGAATTGTGTGGGTGTATACCAGTCATTTCAAATGTTCATGAACGTAGACCCCTGATTGGCCCGCTCAGATGACATCATGTTCTATGAGGAAATAGCCAGCATTTTTTTTAAACAGTCTGTTTGAGATACACGTTTGAGGTGTTTTTTTTACGTGTTTTTTTTCTTCTCCAATTTATGCTTTAGCCACAAATATAGGTATAGGGTGAGTCAACTTTTAAAAGGGAGATTTTCACTGGACATTTACTTTAAATAGTTGACATTGAGTGTTCTTGACCCTGTCATGCAGATGTGAGACACCCCTAGAAAAACACAACATGTTTTGATGAAATCTGGGAGGAATCCAGAATATGATTGAATAAAGGAGATGGCTGAGTGAATCCTTACAAGTGGTAAAAACATGTGTGGTGTGCACTCAGAGAAGGAACAGAGGGGATTTCCTAGAGCCAATGACACAGGGGCAAGTCATTGGGGAGACAGCCTCTGAGGACAAGTGGAAAAGGCTCCTCTGTTACCAGGTCACTGGGGCTTCTTGAATGTGATCTCTGCCATTGGGTCAGTGTGCCTCATATGCCTCTCCTAACTGGCTGGCCATGCAGATGCAGTTGCTATGGAACACATCCAATTGGAGCACATGCAATCCCCTTTCCAGTTTCTAGGCAGGATTCACATGTTGGAGTTGTTTTGGTGGGAAACTGAATCTGTGTGTGTGTGTGTGTGTGTGTGTGTGTGTGTGTGTGTGTGTGTGTGTGTGTGTGTGTGTGTGTGTGTGTGTGTGTGTGTGTGTGTGTGTGTGTGTGTGTGTGTGTGTGTGTGTGTGTGTGTGTGTGTGTGTGTGTGTGTGTGTGTGTGTGTGTGTGTGTGTGTGTGTGTGTGTGTGTGTGAGAGAGAGAGAGGGAGAGAGAGAAAGAGAGGTTTTTGAAGTTGCTGAAGAAGTGGAGCATGTGATTGGGCAGCCATGCGTGTGTGTTTGCATGCGTGCGCACTCCCGCACGAGAGAGCTGTCTGATGCAACAGAAACTGATGCTGGCATTTCCTCTCCAGGCTTCTGAGGCTTCGATGGGAACTTGTTTATTTTTTCGCCCTCCTCCAGGAAGCACTTGTAGCCAATGACAGCCCTGTTGCCATCAAAGGCAGTAAGATATGTTTGTTATGTCTCCATTCCAGTCCCATGCACCCCTCATCCACAGTTTCATTAGGAACTGATTACCCTGGTCATCTGTTGAAAAGCTCTGTGAATGTAAATATTTTCATATATCATTCATAGAAATCCTTTATGCAACACAGCTTGTATCAGTAAACGGACACATTATAGATAGTGGAGGAAATATGCCCATAACCAGGAGCCACCAATGAATAAAATGTATTGTTGAATGCAATATTTATGTTCCTAAATAGTGGAGCCAGAGAGTTGCCCCTCTATTCATTAATATTCGAGAAATAGGCCTATCTTTATACCTCCTGGGAGTAGCTTGAAGACAAAACGACAACCTCTGACTGCTCTTCATGTCTAATACATAACTACAGCATACAGAATAACATACAACCCCTATTATCATTAATTACTACTTGTTTGATCATCCAAAATGGTATTTAGATTTTCTCCATTGAACTGGTTAACACAGGACTGAAACCATGAGAGTAACCATTCATATGAAGACAGATATTTCAAACGGTGCATTTTTGCATCACCTCAGATTGAGGAAATAAATATTGGTGGCCGCTACGTGAACCTGGAGATAGCCTGATGAATTGGCCGAGGGCCATAGTTGTCCCTGCCTCTGTGATTCAAGACTGAGAGCAAGACTGGGTTCAGTTCAGGCCTTCTGTGGACCAACATAATCATATTTCTCCGTTTTTACATCACCTTTAGAAGAGAAATAAAGCTAATCCCAAGAAAAAATATGAACACTTCATACACTTCAACAGTGTCATTTGGGCTGTAAAATGTAATGGCAGACTAAGCCACTCTGCTTCCTAAAATTATATGCTATTGCAGACAAAATGAGAGGCTATTTAAGAAACTGACATAATACAGTACTGTAATTAAAGCTGTCAAATAGTGTGCTTTTTGGTTTCCAGAGAACAAGACATTGAAATAAATGAAATTAACTGTTTGTTAGCCATGACTCACTTCCCTCAACTAAGAGTTGCTGATACAATTGGAAAGGTGCTGATTTGAACACCTCTCATGACACCTTCACTGTCAAAAGGCTACTTTTCAAATGACAAAGGGCCAGGCAGAGTAAAAAAAACAGTTTTAAAAGCCACATCTTGATCCAAGAAGGCGTAGCAGTCAGACGCTTTGTCCTTCGTCTTGCCATGTCCCATGTATATATATTCTTATATATTTTTCTTCGCATATCTTTTTTAGATTTTTCTAAACCTCAACTTCAAAATACTCTCATGAAACCCGTCTCACCGAATATGGTGTGGATCTGTTTTTTCTAAAGTGTTTTTATTTAACTTGGAACCGGAATCCCCCAACAGAAGTTAGCCAGCTCACGGTCATAGCGGTCATCAGCTAACCTTTAGCTCGGAAAGCTCTCGGCAGTTTGTACAACGCTACTCAAACCAGAGCAACCCTGACCTATTTTCTCTCCATCCCCGGATTCCTACCGCAAGCTCTGAACCTTCTCACCAGATCATCGCAGCTATCTAGCTGCAATCCAAGTGACTAGTCCTGACTAACGTCTGTCCCGAAGCAAGCACCAATTAGCCTGGAGCTAGCCCATGCTAGGCCCATTCTCCCGGCTAGCTGAAGAGGCCCATCAGCCACTCCTGGGCTACAATACCCAAAGCCCTTCTACTGCCGGTACAGGGCATGGAACCCCGCCGATCCTTCACGACTGGACTACCGACATAACCTACCATGCCATCTGTTATTCTGCTAGCCGCGGCCCTCTAGCTGCTAGCCACGGCCCGCTAGCTGTCTAGAGCATATTGGACTGTTAGCTGAATAGATCGGCCAATCTTTGGGCCACAATACCTATTTTGCCAATTGGACTTGGACCCCTCTGTTACTCGGAACCCTACTAATCCATCACAACTTGTCTATCGACGTCACCGCATGTGGAGGCGAAGTCCTTCTAAGGCCCTTCTGCTAGCTTGCTATCCCGGTCCTGCTAGCTGTCTGAATTGCCGTGTCTCCAGCTCCGGCTACGCATGTCTCTCCCTAATATCAATATGCCTTGTCCATTACTGTCCTGGCTAGTGATTATTGTCTTATTTCACTGTAGAGCCTCTAGCCCTGCTCAATATGCCTTAACCAACCATTCAGTTTCACCTCCCACATATGCAGTGACATCACCTGGTTTAAACGTGTCTAGAGACAATATCTTTCTCATCATTACTCAATGCCTAGGCTTACCTCCAATGTACTTACATCCTACCATACCTTTGTCTGTACATCATGCCTTGAATCTATTCTATTGTGCCCAGAAACCTGCTCCTTTTACTCTCTGTTCTGAACGGACTAGATGTTCTGATAGCCTTTAGCCGTACCCTTTTCCTACTCCTCATTTGTTCCTCTGGGGATGTAGAGGTTAATCCAGGCCCTGCAGTGCCTAGCTCCACTCCTACTCCCCGGGTTCTCTCATTTGTTGACTTCTGTAACCGTAAAAGTCATGGTTTCATGCATGTTAACATTAGAAGCCTCCTCCCTAAGTTTGTTTTATTCACTGCTTTAGCACACGCTGCCAACCCGGATGTCCTAGCCATGTCTGAATCCTGGCTTAGAAAGACCACCAAAAACCCTGAAATTTCCATCCCTAACTATACAGTGACATCTTCCGACAAGATAGAACTGCCAAAGGGGGCGGTGTTGCAATCTACTGCAGACATAGCCTGCAGAGTTCTCTTACTATCCAGGTCTGTACCCAAACAATTCAAGATTCTACTTTTAAAAATCTTTCCAGAAACCGGTCTCTCACCATTGCCGCTTGTTATAGACCACCCTCTGCCCCCAGCTGTGCCCTGGACACCATATGTGAATCGAAACTTTTTCAAAGATGTTCTAGGACACTGTAAAGTCCATGGAGAATAAGAGCACCTCCTCCCAGCTGCCCACTGCACTAAAGCTAGGAAACACTGTCACCACCGATAAATCCACTATAATTAAGAATTTCAATAAGCATTTTTATACGGCTGGCCATGCTTTCCCCCTGGCTACCCCGATCAACCGCCCTGCAACCCCCACAGCAACTCGCCCAAGCCTCCCCATTTCTCCTTTACCCAAATCCAGATATCTGATGTTCTGAAAGAGCTGCAAAATATGGACCCCTACAAATCAGCTGGGCTAGACAATCTGGACCCTCTCTTTCTAAAGATGATTTGCCGAAATTGTTGCAACCCCTTTTACTATCCTGTTCAACCTCTCTTTCGTATCGTCAGGGCCAGAGATTGGAAAGATTGGAAAGCTGCCGTGGTCATCCCCCTTTCCAAAGGGGAGACACTCTAGAGTCTAGACCCAAACAGCTATAGACCTATATCTATCCTACCCTGCCTTTCTAAGGTCTTCGAAAGCCACGTTAACAAACAGATTACCGACCATTTCAAATTCCACCGCAACTTCTCCGCTATGCAATCTGGTTTCCGAGCTGGTCATGGGGGCAACTCAGCCACGCTCAAGGTCCTAAATGATATCATAACCGCCTTCGATAAGAGACATTACTGTGCAGCCATATTCATCGACCTGGTCAAGGCTTTCGATTCTGTCAATCAGAATCAGAATCAATTCTTATCGGCAGACTCAACAGCCTTGGTTTCTCAAATGATTGCCTCGCCTGGTTCACCAACTACTTCTTTGATAGAGTTCAGTGTGTCAAATCGGAGGTCCTGTTGTCCGGACCTCTGGCAGTCTCTATGGGTGTGCCACAGGGTTCAAATCTCGGGCCGACTCTCTTCTCTGTATACATCAATGATGTCGCTCTTGCTGTTGGTGGTTATCTGATCCACCTCTACGCATACGACACCATTCTGTATACCTCTTCTTTGGACACTGTGTCAATATTCTCCTTCCGTGGCCTCCAACTGCTCTTAAATGCAAGTAAAACGGAATGCATGCTCTTAAACCGATCGCTTCCCGCACCTGCCCGCCCGTCCAGCATCACTACTCTGGACGGTTCTGACTTAGAATATGTGGAAAACTACAAATACCTAGTCTGGTTAGACTGAAGCTGGAGACTGATATCTCCCTCACTAGCTATAAGCACCAGCTGTCAGAGCAGCTCACAGATCACTGCACTTGTACATAGCACATCTGTAAATAGCCCATCCAGCTACCTCATCCCCATACTGTATTTATTTATTTATCTTGCTCCTTTGCACCCCAGTATCTCAACTTGCACATTCATCTTCTGCACATGTACCATTCCAGTGTGTAATTGTTATATTGTAATTACTTCGCCACTATGGCCTATTTATTGCCTTACCTCCCTTATCCTACCTCATTTGCACACACTGTATATATACTTTTTTCTATTGTATTATTGACTGTATGTTTGTTTATTCCATGTGTAAGTCTGTGTTGTTGTATGTGTCGAACTGCTTTACTTTATCTTGGCCAGGTCGCAGATGTAAATGAGAAATTGTTCTCAACTAGCCTACCTGGTTAAATAAAGGTAAAATAATAATTTAAAAATAAATGTTAATAATTTCTTATGGCTTAAAATTCTACTTCCGCTAGGTTTGCAGGGGCCAATGATGACCTACTCTGTAGTAATTACTACAGGAATTTGATTATTTTCTCTCTCCAATAAACTTGAAAGTGATTAATTGAAAGCTCCTGTTTTATTGATGTACAAAGCATGCTGCCATAATGAAAGCTTCCTCTCCTCTCAGCTTTGTTTTTTTTCAATGGTCGCTCATGCGAGAGTGATCCAATGTCCAATATCACACTGAGAGAGAAACCAATCCTGTTTTCCACAGAACATCTCCAGATCCTTGGATACACTGCAAATGGGACCAATCCAGGCAGAAAGTCCTACCCCATTGAAGGTGGACAGAGAAACCAGGGAACCGTGACTTCTCACACAGCTCACTACAGGGACATCACAGTTGATAGGGGTGGGAGCTAGAGGAGTTGGGGGCAGGGTGATTGTCTTGTTCTGTGAGAGAATGCAGGGTCACCCTCTGCCCCAGCTGTCCAAGTGTTTATTGATCAGTGATAATAACCCCGAGGGGAGAAGGGGAGGCAGATCACAACAACCAGCACCTGCCCTGGCCAGCCCTGCCCTGCAAACTGAACTGAGCCCAACTCAATACTCACTGCATCCAAATGAGCCATAATAGTGTCAAACAAAGGTAACATGACAGGCGAGGGTGATATGTTTTGTCATAACCCCAGTCCCAGTGAGCCTTGTCAGAGAGACAGGGACTCTCAACACATTACCAAATTCAATGGCAGGCCTATGGGTGATAAGATAATAGCACACAAGGATAGCTTATGTGTGAAACAGCCCAGCTTTTCAGCTGTTTAGTCCAATTAAGGCAGAAGATCTAAGGCAGTGCTTCTCAAACTGTGGGGCGCACCCCCTATGGGAGAGAGGGAGGGGAGGTCGGCCGGGGAACTCAGTTTGGCTTTAAACTTACTCTTGAAAGTTGTAATAGTAGAACGCACAAGGTGCAATTTTGAAATTGGGTAGTGCATCATCAGTTCCTCTTGTCATGTTAGTCATTAGATACCATAGAGAGATATTTATAACGTGTAAGAAATGTCCAGATCAACTAACCCATGTCAGCGAACATTTTTTTGTTTAGGTGTTTTAGTCACTCAAACATCACATGAATACACATTAGAAATGGCTAAATGTCTAGAATTGCAAGAAAATTAAAACTGCCACATTATCTTTGCACCTCATGACAAAATGTGTAGAACTGCAGAAATAAGCTTTAACTCTGCATAAGAGGGATGTGAACAGTATGTGTCATGAACTGTGCTTCTGCCCATAGAAATACATGTGGTGCACATCTGCAGGTAGGGTGCAGGAAGGGGGCCCCAAGAGAAAAGGTTGGGAACCCCTGATCTAAGGGTTGGGGGGTTATAATCAAATGTAGGTTGTCCACCCACTCCGCCCAGATAGGGTGGACATGCGCATTGGTGATGGAATTTCACTTCCTTATGTTATAAAATGCATTTTACCAAGACATATGATTATTCATGTTCTGAATCGTTCAGTGGGGTCTTTCTATAACATTTCATTAACAGTATATCCAAAAAATAGTTTTTTTGTAACTTAATACATCCAATAATAAACACCGAACTCTGTTGACAGAGAAACTACTTTTGAGGATTTTACATGTTGTGGATGTTACATGTTGTTCCCCCCCCCCACGGGTCACAAAAGGCTTTGAAAATCAAAAGCTAGCGGTACACTCAGCCGTCCGTTGACATTTCACAGAAATGCACTTGTTTTTGAGAATTCTTCGAAACAATAACAGGAATTTTGCATGAATATGTAGCGGTTACAGTTGAAGTCAGTTTAAAACTTAGTTTGGAGTCATTAAAACTCGTTTTTCAACCACTCCACAAACTTCTTATTAAGGAACTATAGTTTTGGCAAGTCGGTTAGGACATCTACTTTGACAAGTCATTTTTCCAACAATTGTTTACAGACAGATTATTTCACTTATAATTCACTGTATCACAATTCCAGTGGGTCAGAAGTTTACATACACTAAGTTGACTGTGCCTTTAAACAGCTTGGAAAAATTTCAGAAAATGATGTAATAGTTTTAGAAGCTTCTGATAGGCTAATTGACATAATTTGAGTCAATTTGAGGTGTACCTGTGGATGTAGTTCAAGGCCTACCTTCAAACTCAGTGCCTCTCTGCTTGACATCATGGGAAAATCATTAGAAATCATCCAAGACCTCAGAAAAGAATTGTAGACATCCACGAGTCTGGTTCATCCTTGGGAGCAATTTCCAAATACCTGAAGGTACCACGTTCATCTGTACAAACAATAGTACACAAGTAAAAACACCATGGGACCACGCAGCCGTAATTCTGCTCAGGAAGGAGATGCGTTCTGTTTCTTAGAGATGAACGTACTTTGGTGCGAAAAGTGAAAATCAATCCCAGAACAACAGACCTTGTGAAGATTCTGGAGGAAACAGGTACCAAAGTATCCATATCCACAGAAAAATAAGTCCTGCATCGACACAACCTGAAAGGTTGAAAATAAAATAAAAACCTGAAAGGCTGATCAGCAAGGAAGAAGCCACTGCTCAAAAACCGCTGTAAAAAAGACAGACTACGGTTTGCAACTGCACATGGGGACAAAGATCGTACTTTTTGGAAAAATGATCTCTGGTCTGATGAAACAGAAATAGAACTGTTTGGCCATAATGACCATTGTTATGGTTGGAGGAAAAATGGGGAGGCTTGCAAGCCGAAGAACACCATCCCAACCATGACGCACGCTGGTGGCAGCATCATATTGTGGTGGTGCTTTGCTGCAGGAGGGACTGGTGCACTTCACAAAACAGATGGCATCATGAGGAAGGATATTGGCATCATGTGGATATATTGAAGCAGCATCTCAAGACATCAGTCAGGAAGTTAAAGCTTGGTCACAAATGGGTCTTCCAAATGGACAATGATCCCAAGCATACTTCCAAAGTTGTGGAAAAATGGCTTAAGGACAACAAAGTCAAGCCCTGACATCAATCCTAAAGAAAATGTGTGGGCAAAACTGAAAAAGTGTGTGTGAGCAAGGAGGCCTACAAACCTGATCAGTTACACCAGCTCTGTCAGGAGGAATGGGCCAAAGTTCACCCAATGTATTGTGGGAAGCTTGTGGAAGGCTACCCGAAACGTTTGACACAATTTAAACAATTTAAAGGCAATGCTACCAAATACTAATTGAGTGTTTGTAAACTTCTGACCCACTGGGAATGTGATGACCGAAATAAAAGCTGAAATAAATCATTCTCTCTACTACTTTTCTGACATTTCACATTCTTAAAATAAAGTGGTGATCCTAACTGACCTAAGACAGGGCATTTTTACTAGGATTAAATGTTAGGAATTGTGAAAAACTGAGTTTAAATGTATTTGGCTAAGGTGTATGTTAACATCCCACTTGAACTGTATCTATCTTATGTCTATATTGTTTTATCTTCTGCTGGTTCAGGAAGAAAGATGACAAGTTCAACAGGAAAGTGAGCCTGTCAGCTAGCCTTCATTCTCGCACGTATTCAGTTTCCTGTTCAACTAGTTTACATAACATTGGATATCATTTCACACAGTTTCATCGTGATAATGTGTGTAGCATGCAGCAAAACATTCAAACCTAACTAGTACATTATTGATTTGGTTAACTTTCATTGAGGTGACATCATAAAGGTTTTCTGTGATTCTATTGACTAGGTCCTGAACTCAGTAAGGGGAATTTCCAATGCTCTATGCTAACTTAAAAGACGTCTATATTATTGTATTTTGTTTTTTTTGTGATATATTGAGTCTTTTGGATTGTCTAATACCTAGAATTAGCCAAGGAGGTTGTATGGTTCAATTGGTTCCTATTCTGAAAGTTTGATAAATTGTGCATGTATATTTAATTGTGCAACAAATGTATTTCGGGTGTCAGACTCATATACGGTATTTCAATGCAAATTCAGGGGCACTTCTAAAATATTTTGGAGCACCCTCTGGCACTGGCCAGGATGAGGAGCCATCTACCTCCTCAGCCACACAGGCCTCTTCAAAATGATCTCAGAGCCTCGGGATGAGGAGCCATCCACCTCCTCAGCCACACAGGTGTTTTCACAAATGTTGTCTGAGCCTGAGGATGAAGATGAAGAACCATTTGCTTCCACATGTGGGGGGGGGGGGTACACACACATGTGTTTATGTGTGCACCCATGTATTACGTAAACAAAATAAATAATTCCCCTTCTGCAAAGTTTTAAGTTTCCATATTGTAGGTTAACAATGATGATTTTATTATTACTGTGTATGTATGTGGGATGTTCCACCACTATAAATGCTGTGAATAATGTGTGTAAACTAATGCCCATGTGCTCTCCATTAGAAATGCCTGTAGCAGAATCCCCACCAAATGAACCACTGTCTACAGACCCTGCTGACCGGCCTTCAGTTCTGACACAACTAGTTTGCAGAGGACCAAGTGAGGTACCATCTAACTTTCTTTTCCCAAGGAATGAGAGTGATGGAAGAAGTTGCCACCACCAGTATTTCAGGAAGAGCTTGGTGAGTGGTGAAAAAATCCCATAAGTTGGTTGGTGTATTCTGAAAGAAACAAAGTATTTTCTAAGAAGAACATTTAATTAGTAAACTCAGGACTGACAGATGGGAAACATGCAAGTTCTTTGCTGACTTCACACGACAGCAGACCAGAGCACCAAAACTGTATGAAAACATGGAAAGAACTGGCAATGAGGATCAAAAAAGAGGAAACAATTGACAAGCATGAGATGGCACTTATGGAGGCTGAGAGGATAAGATGGAGAGAGGTGTTGACACGTCTGACTACTATTGTGCAGTCTCTGGCAATTAGAAATCTGGCACTAAGACAACACACAGAAACACTGTGCTCTCCATCAAATGGAAATGTCCTCAAAGAGGTTGAACTGATGGCACAATTTGATCCAATCATGAAAGAGCACCTTAACCATGTCCAAAAAGGGACCTCGTGTCACACCACCAGCTACCTTGGCCACCAAATACAGAATTAACTCATTGATTTGTTGAGAAGCAATGTCATTTCAATAGTGGTGAGTGACATCAAGCTGGCAAAATTCTTCTCTATCATTCTAGATTGCACCTCAGATGTCAGTCACACTAAACAGTTGTCAGTTGTGATTAGAATTGTGTCACTGAAAGAGGAGCTTTTCTGGGGTTTCTGGAGGCAGAGGAGTCCACGGGCCAACATTTGGCAGAGGACAGTCTAGGATAATGGGACCAACATGAGAGCCAAAAACAAAGGTGTCCAAGCCAGACTCCTGGAAATGAATCAAAGAGCTCTATATGTGCCACGTGGGGCTCACACGTTGAACCTGGTTTTGCCTTATGCTGCTGAAGCTCTGTCGATGCCACAGGTTACTTTGGCATCTTACACAAATTGTACTCCTTGTTCTCAGGCTCCACACAGGGATGGGCCATCCTGAAAAAACATGTGGACATCACTTTGAAGATGTGGACTGAGACAAGGTGGAAGATTAAAGTTAATAGAGTCGAGCCACCGAGGTAACAGGCAGCAGTGGTGAGGGAGGCACTGATTGAGGTAAGGGAATTCAGGAAAGATTTTCCACATTGGAAAATATGGGAGAGACGTTAAGAGTGCTGTCAACCTTCCAAAGTCTCTCAAATGAGGAGCTGACAGAACAATGTAAGGCCCTTAGTATGACACTGCACTATAAAGAACACTCAGACTTGGATGGCAGAGAGCTTGCACAGAAACTGAACTTGGCCTGTCTTGCTATCGAAGACCATAACCCTGCTTGAGCTGCTGATGTTTATACATGAAAGGGGACTCAGAAATGTATCCACATTTTTGGACTGCTCTCAGAATTTATCTTAATTGGATTAATTTACAGGAGTGACCGTAGCTGAAGCAGAAAGGAGCTTTTCAAAGCTGAAGGTCATCAAATCCTACCTGAGCTCCACCATGTCACAGGAACGCCTTAGTTGCCTTGCTATCATCAGTATTCACCATGCAATTGCTGGGCTGATCGATTTAAGCTGATCGACTCCCTAAATGTTTTATTTATTTACAAAAATATACATTTACGTTCAAAAGTTTGGGGTCACTTAGAAATGTCCTTGTTTTTGAAAGAAAATATAAAAAAATCTCCATTAATATAACATCAAATTGATCAGATATTGATCAGAAACACTGTAGACATTGTTATGGTTGTAAATGACTATTGTAGCTGGAAATGGCTGATTAAAAAAAATGAATATCTACATAGGTATACAGATGCCCATTATCAGCAACCATCACTCCTGTGTTCCAATGGCATAGAAAGAGGAGTGGGAGGCCCCGACGGTGCACAACTGACCTTTATTTAACCAGGTAGGCTAGTTGAGAACAAGTTCTCATTTGTAACTGCGACCTGGCCAAGATAAAGCATAGCAGTGTGAACAGACAACAACACAGAGTTGCACATGGAGTAAACAATAAACAAGTCAATAACATAGTAGAAAATAAAGAATCTATATACATTGTGTGCAAAAGGCATGAGGAGGTTGGCAATAAATAGGCCATAGGTGTCACGCCTTGGTCTTAGTATTTTGTGTTTTCTTTAATTATTTGTTCAGGCCAGGGTGTGACATGGGGTTATTGTATTGTCTTATTGTTTTTTTTGTAGGCATTGGGATTGTGGTTGATTAGGGGTGTGTCTAGTATAGGCTTGGCTGCCTGAGGCGGTTCTCAATCAGAGTCAGGTGATTCTTGTTGTCTCTGATGGGGAACCGTATTTAGGTAGCCTGGGTTTCACTGTGTATTTCGTGGGTGATTGTTCCTGTCTCTGTGTAGTTTCACCAGATAGGCTGTAATTAGGTTTCACGTTCCGTTTGTTGTTTTTGTATTTGTATAGTTATTTCATGTGTCACTTTTTTCATTAAAGTCATGAGTAACCACCACGCTGCATTTCGGTCCGACTCTCTTTCTACAAATGAAGAACGACGTTACAATAGGAGTGAATAATTACAATTTAGCAGATTAACACTGGAGTGATAAATGATCAGATGAACATGTGCAGGTAGAGATACTGGTGTGCAAAAGAGCAGAAAAGTAAATAAAATATAAACAATATGGGGATGAGGTAGGTCAATTGGGTGGTCTAAATACCAATTTACCATTGAAGCTCATTTGGAGGTTAGATAGCACAGTGTCCAAGGAAGGGCCAGAAGTATCGTCTGCGTAGAGGTGGATCAGGGAATCGCCCGCAGCAAGAGCAACATCATTGATATATACAGAGAAAAGAGTCGGCCCGAGAATTGAACCCTGTGGTACCCCCACAGAGACTGCCAGAGGACCAGACAACATGCCCTCCGACTTGACACACTGAACTCTGTCTGCAAAGTAGTTGGTGAACCAGGCAAGGCAGTCATTAGAAAAACCGAGGCTACTGAGTCTGCCGATAAGAATATGGTGATTGACAGAGTTGAAAGCCTTGGCCAGGTCGATGAAGACGGCTGCACAGTACTGTCTTTTATCAATGGCGGTTATGATATCGTTTAGTACCTTGAGCGTGGCCGAGGTGCACCCGTGAACGGCTCGGAAACCGGATTGCACAGCAGAGAAGGTACGGTGGTATTCGAGATGGTCAGTGATCTGTTTGTTGACTTGGCTTTCGAAGACCTTAGGTAGGCAGGGCAGGATGGATATAGGTCTGTAACAGTTTGGGTCCAGGGTGTCTCCCACTTTGAAGAGGGGGATGACCACGGCAGCTTTCCAATCCTTGGGGATCTCAGATGATATGAAGGAGAGGTTGAACAGGCTGGTAATAGGGGTTGCCCCAATGGCGGCGGACAGTTTCAGAAATAGACGGTCCAGATTGTCAAGCCCAGCTGATTTGTATGGGTCCAGGTTTTGCAGCTCTTTTTTTACAGCAGAGCTGTTGGCCGAGGTTGGAGTAGCCAGGAGGAAGGCATTATCACGGATTTATCGGTGGTGACGGTGTTACCTAGCCTCAGTGCAGTGGGCAGCTGGGAGGAGGTTAGAGTGTCTAGTTTGAGAAACTGACGCCTCACAAGTCCTCAACTGGCAACTTCATGAAATAGTACCCACAAAACACCAGTCTCAAAGTCAACAGTGAAGAGGCGACTCCGGGACGCTGGCCTTCTAGGCAGAGTTGAAAAGAAAAAGACCTATCTCAGACTGGCCAATAAAAATAAAAGATTAAGATGGGCAAAAGAACACAGAAACTGGACAGAGGAACTCTGCCTTGAAGGCCAGCATTCCGGAGTCGCCTCTTCACTGTTGATGTTGATACTGGTGTTTAACAAAATTAGCATTACACAAGCTGAATTAAATGCAAAAGTCTTTGAAAATAAAAAGCTTGCGGTACACTCAGTAGTCCATTGACATTTCATAGGGATACACTTGTTTTTGAGAAATCTTCGGAAAAATAACAGGAATTTTGCATTAATATGAAAAGCATATACTAAAATGTGAAAATACTACATGTCATGTCTCACAATCGATATCTATCTTATGTCTATATGGTTTTATGCCCTGCGGGTTCGGGAAGAAAGATGAGGAGTTCAACGGGAAATTAAGCCTGTCAGGTAGCCTTCATTCTCACACAGCATTCAGCCTAACTGACAGGATGCTGTGCAAATTTTCCACATATTTTTTTTCTCTGGCCTCCATTGAATTAGTCACCCTAGTTTTGGCCATCCTACAAGGGTAAAAACTACAATAACTTTTGAACGGATTATGATAGAGACATGAGGTTTGGACTTTCTTCGAGGTTATCTACACAATTAACATACTATTTCACCCATTGGTCAAAATATGCATTATTGATTGGACACCCTATCTAATTACATTTTATTCCCAAATGCATGCCTATCTAGAACAAACACAGCAATGTCATCCTAAATATGAACATAACATTTTGCCACATACTGTTGGTATTAGGCCTACTACATCTGTTTCGAAACGTGTCTAGTCATAGCAAAAAAAATATGTGGGCATAGCGTAGCAACCCAGTCATTACAGTTTTAGTAGCCTACAACTTTCACATTTTTTTCTAATTCATAATATCACTGACATTAATTTTATTATATCGAATATACAGTAGTACTAGGCTATAAACCCTTTGTGCTCACTTGTTCTTACTTTCGTTGATGGCAATTCAGTCAGCTGAGTGTAAGCGACAAAACCAGAGCTGTCTCACGCACGAGCGAATTTCCCATCCACGTGTCTGAATACACGATTTGGAAGCAGGATCAAAACAAACCCTCTGATTGGTTATGATAAAAAAATGCTAATGAGCTCTTAAAGGGCCATACACTTCTCACGTTGTTATGCCAAAGACACTCTATGGTAACACAATTAAACATCGCCTGCATACTGCTGTTTCTTTAAGACCACTTTATTTACTTATTTTTTATGTTCACGCCCAGTATTTGAGGGCGGAGAGATTTTGTAGCTGATGCCTGTGAAATGAAATCAGCTTGTTGCCGTTTGTCTCACAGAATCAAAGTTGCGGTGGAGTGATACGGACTAAATCCTCTTGGGTTTACAGTGAACAGAGACCATTTACTTTTGTCTATACACCGGTCATATCATCGAAGGACATATCTTGTGGTGAGTTCCGGGTCATAATGTATCAAATAAGATCGAACAGTGTCATTCACCTGTTGTTTTTTTTATTGTATATTTGGTTTGCTGGTCTGCCTGTGCTGTAAAATGTTGGACATTGTGCCATTGAGTCGCGCTACATTGTCTCTCACACCACCTCCGGTATAGTCGCTGGGGCTTTTCCCATTCATGATGTGTGGACATTGCTCACTGATATAGGACATTATATGGATATTTGACAATTGACTTGACGGTAGTTGTGTGTTGATGTGATATGGCAAACAATCGTAGCCAGCCACATAACATAGTATTTTTTATTTTGTGTGCGCGTCGAATTGGCTTTCCCTCTCTGGGGAGCTTAGTCGGCACCGTGTCGGCATTTCCAGTGTCTCCAATGGTTTTACTCAAACTCCAAACAAGCAAGCCATTTTTCCAAGTACTTAAGTTTGGAAATAACACATCTGTGTTTTAGTTTATATCGTCAAATTCGCTCAAATTTGCTTAATAACTTGCATGGTTTATAAACAAATTAATTAGTAAGTGTAATAAGACAGATATGACAGGTTCCTTCAAAATAATCAGAGCGTGCTACGAATCTCACCATAAAGAAGAGGATCAAGAATATCTGCGGCCGCATAATAAATTATGCAATACACTTGACAGTTGAGAGAGATGGTTGTCATTCCCATATATCACTGCTTATTATGAACCAGAGGCTATTTTATATATATAAATATATATATATATTTCACCTTTTATTTAACCAGGTAGGACAGTTGAGAACAAGTTCTCATTTACAACTGCGACCTGGCCAAGATAAAGCAAAGCAGTGCGACACAAAAGACAAAACAGAGTTACACATGGAATAAACAAACATACAGTCAATAACACAATATAAAAAAAGTATATATACAATGTGTGCAAATGTCAAGGAGGTAAGAAAATAAATAGGCCATAGTAGCAAAGTAATTACAATTCAGCAAATTAACACTGGAGTGATAGATGTGCAGATGGTGATGTGTAAGTAGAAATACTGGTGTGCAAAAAAGTAAATAGAAACAATATGGGGATGAGGTAGGTAGATTGGATGGGCTATTTACAGGTGCGCTGTGTACAGCTGCAGTGATCGGTAAGCTGCTCAGATAGCTGATGTTTAAAGTTAGTGAGGGATATATAAGTTTCCAACTTCAGCGATTTTTGCAATTCGTTCCAGTCATTGGCAGCAGAGAACTGGAAGGAAAGGCAGCCAAAGGGGGTATTGGCTTTGGGAATGACCAGTGAGACATACCTGTTGGAGCGCGTGCTACGGGTGGGTGTTGTTATCGTGACCAGTGAGCTGAGATAAGGCAGAGCATTACCTAGCAAAGACTTATAGATGACCTGGTGCCAGTGGGTCTGGCGACAAATCTGTAGCGAGGGCCAGCCGACGACAGAATACAGGTCACAGTGGTAGGTGGGGCTTTGGTGACAAAACAAATGGCACTGTGATAGACTACATCCAGTTTGCAGAGTAGAGTGTTGGAGGCTATTTTGTAAATGCCATCGCCGAAGTCGAGGATCGGCCTATAGGCTACTAATGTCAGTTACCTGAATAGTTTGCTCAACACATCTGTCTTGCCCACACTCCTTATTCATAAGTTCATTTTGACAAAGAGAGAATATTTTGTCAGGTTTCCAGATAGTGGATTGGAGGGTAGAGGCGTGGGGGGGGGGGTCTGTTGTGTGTGTGTTGTCAGTATGGGTGGGGGTGATGTTCAGAGTTGTCTTGAGTTATAGTAGGCTATCTGTGAGTCAATTGAGCCCAATACAGTAGGGGGAGCCACTGGTTGACACACACTTGAGGGAACAGACTTTGGTCCGTGGCAGAGAACTGAATGGTAGTTGTAACAAAATACCACCAGAATATACTTTTGTGCAACTTCCATGTTCTTGTATTGTGTTTGTCAAAACAACGCACTAAGTGGTTTTGCATGTATTGTTTATTGCGAATGCATACAGGGTGCCATAGCAAACCTCTTTACACAGAATAATAGGCACTAAAGAAACTGAGGCAAATCTCTTTTGGTGAAGAAATGAAAAAGCATCCTCAGAACCTGGCATGTTGACAAATCCAAGGAGAGAAGAAGAGACTGGCTCCTTCTTTCTTCATCCAAGGCTGTCATTACCCATTTGCGGCAGAATCTCATTTGGAAGTGTATAGTGGTGTGGTAGTAGCCTAACCCTGTATTACAGTATTGATGGAGAGTTCTAAAAAGGGTTCACGAGGCTACTTACATTTCAGCAGTATTTTGATAACACTTTGACCGCCATATAGCTGAAGGCTGTGTGATGCTGTGAATTAACCAAACATAGAGATTGTTGTCTGCTCTGCTAGCCAAGGGCCTCAAGAGAATCCTAGCATGAATCTCTGCCAGTACTGGAGGGATCCTCAAGTTTGATCGAGCAGCAATGTTGTAGAGAAGCTTTTCACTTTTTTTCTTCCCTTCTTTCTCTTTTTATTTTTTATTTGACAAATATTTTTTTTTACAAATCTCATTAGCAGTGTAGACCTATTCATTATGAGCAAGTCTCTAGACCAAGCGTCAGACTCGTCATTTAAGCCTGTTTGTCGTATTTGCAAGTCTAGGCTCTATTGTCTCGGCTACTCTGCATGGTATAGTCTCAAGCCATTGGACTGTATGAGGGACCACGCTAGCCACAGGTCCGCTGGGTTGAGGTCGGAGAGAGATGGAGACTGCCTCTCACTCAACCCTGTCTGCCAAACCCCCCATTTTGGTTCATTTAGCCAACGAGTCTCCAAACCACAGCCAACTGTGTGGTTTGATCACTATGACGAGCTGAGCGATTTGTCTAAATCAGCACTGTGCTTCACAACCACAGACTGAGAAGAGCTCTGCTAGCTTTCTGTTCCACATAGATCTCCTCTACGGACTGTGCTCTGCTCTGGCTGGATCAGCCAGCATGGCCTTTATTTATAGAAGGGTAGTTATTATGGATTATAAAGGTTGTCTTTAATGGTAATTATTGTTCTGACCAAATGACCAAGTACATTTACAGAATGGTAAATGTTCTCTATGGTAATGCCTGAGGCAAGGTCATCTCATCAGTACAGAGACAGACATGTTTAGAATCCACATTGATTTGAAGGTAAAGATCCCAATTTGTCAATATCAATGCAGTAGTCAATGGAAGTCTTAGCAGAGTAATATGCTTAACTCTCTCTCTCTTCTCCCTCTAGGCAGGTCTTAGCAGATTTCTGCCGAATGGATGATGAGGAGGATGATGTGTTTGTGCCAGACTCCTCCCACTGCTGGCGCACAGCCTTCAGGGAAATAAAGTACGAGGACAGAGGCACCCAGACACCCAGCCCTGCCCTGGCACTGCCCAACGACATGCTGCCCTGTGGGGTGGCCCAGGAGCCCAGACCACTCTTCTACGGTGAGGCCTACAACACACACACACACAGTGTGAGAAATAGGTTAAGAGTGGAACTCTGCTGTAGTCAGCTCCTGGCGCCTGATGGTCCTAGCCACGGAAGCTTTTATGACCTGTGTGTAGTGTACCCAGCTGCGTTGCCATTCAGATGGCGCCACATGAGGTTGTTTAGCCTGGCCCTGTGCAGACGTGACGACAGGCCACACCTGTATAACTGACCCTTTACTTGGACACCGTGGCGCTGTCTGTCAGTAATGCCCTCTTTGTCCTGGCACACAACAGATAATGCTGGTAATTTAAAAGATTACTGTGTGTAAACGTTGGAGTGTTACGAGGTGCAGAAGGGCTTATGAAATTGACCTGACCAGTATCTATGGCTTTTTTCCTACAGGCAACGCAGGCTTTCGATTGCACTTTCCAGCGCGGTTTGAGCAGGTTGGAGACCAGGGGCCTCAGGAGCAGCATCAGGTGGAGAGAGGGAGGATGGAACGGCTTCAACAGCAGCCTCAGCAGCCAGCACAAAGCATGGAGGTCTGCATTGGACAGAAACTCCAACTCATCGGAGACCAGTTCTACCAAGAACACCTTCAACTGGTGAGGATACCCACCGTGACTGACTGCACAACACAGCTAAAGCACACTGGATAGGCCTACTGTACTCAGGGGCCTGCAGAGAGAGTGAGCACCAGAAGTGGCATCTTTATGGGCATCCGTTGTAGTCATGTCTAAGTGTCCCATGTTTGTTTTGGCCAGTGAACATGAATTAGCCCATTGTTCTGACCTCTCGTTCTACCTCTCCAAGACACAGCTTAACCAGGGCAGACCCTCCCCCTCCTCAGCTTCCTGTTTATTTGTCTCTGCCTCTCTCCCCCCATTTCCTCCCTATGCTGCCATGGTGCCACAGGGGGCATGAAGGAGTCCACCACAGACATGGTCAGGGTGACATTGCTAGTTACTGTGCTGAATATGTTGAAGAGCTCAGACTGTAACTCTCTTGACATCAGTGGAGGCTGGTTGGAGGAGCTAAAGGAGGACATGCTCATTTTAATGGCTGGAATGGAATTAATGGAACAGAGTCAAACATGTGGATTCCATATATTTGATGAGTTTGATACTGTTCCATTTATTCCATTCCAGCCATTACAATGAACTTGTCCTCCTATAGCTCCTCCCGCCAGCCTCCTCTGCTTGACATACTATACATTTGGTTATATTGGTGGTAGAACTGTGGATCTTTGAGATTTTCTTTCTGCAGAGCACCAATGGCACATTTTGAGGAGAAGGAAACACTAAGAGAGTCATCAAGCAGAAAAAAACTAAAGGCACACACTTACACACATAAACACACTCAACACACTCTCACACAGAGAAAAAGCAGAAGTGGCCGGACTAGGTAAACATGTTGTAACCCGAAGCTTGGCGCATGAGCCCGGGGGAACAGATGTGGTTAGGGAGTCTCCAGCCAGTCCTGCAGATCAGTTGCCCCCACCACCCACAATAGACTCCCAAATAAGAGGGCTGTGTGTCTGGAGGAGGGGCCGGGATGGGCCCACTCACTTAATGCACACCCTATCTAATGGGCTTAGGGGTTTGACCAACTAAAGACAACTGTCTTGAATTTCCTCAAAATCACTATCATGAAGTGCATGGACCTTTTCAGTCTCATATAGATAGCTATTCAAGGCTTTATTTAGGCTCTGAAACTACATTTATGTCATCAGATTGGTGTAACTAAGCAGACTTCTTATTCGCTGATGTGTTTCTGATTTTCTCCCACACTCCGGCTGAGGTTAAATTAATACCACAGACTGCTGTCCTGTAGCCACACTGCACCGTGACTCATGTGATGTTACACAGGAAGTTAAAGGCAGAGTCAGGCAGGCGTTATGTTATCAGGGCTGCGATACACTGACTGACGTACAGCAGAGACAGAACCAGGGCAGAGGATGAGGAAGTGGCTCTTGCTCTCTCCTTACTCACTGGGTAAACGCAACAACAAGTGAGAGTAGTCAGAGTGAGAACACTGTGATGTCATATCCTGAAGCTGCAGAGCTCTAGGGCACATACACTCCCACACTGCTAAGCCTAGCAAGTTAAGGAAAAAAACAACTGTGAGGTAACTTTCTTTTTTTTTTTTCAAAGCCCAGAGAATAGTGGATCTGGATTATTGACTTTGGCAACATACTGTATATAGCAACCAACAGTTAGGTGTTATTTCAGTCCTTGAAGTTATTGACTACTCTCTTGTCATTCAAGTGGGCAGAATTACTGTTCTTGTCTGCAGAGCCCACTCAGCCCAGGGAGTTGTACAGGCCTGAGTCTCTGAGAGTTTCTCTCTGCCTGTCTGGCTGCTGTTGAGTGATGCTTGGACAGACTAACCCAAACAGATCAGTGTGTTTTTAATGCGTGATCTCCAGTTTAGCCCATGGCTGCTATTCCTGGCGCTGTGCTTTCATTGTGTAATGCAGTCTTCAGCAGTGAGGTAGGTAACCCACCTCAGGCTGCTGGTGCTTGGCAGAACAGTGTGTGTGAGTGAGTGTGTGTGTGTGTGTGTGTGTGTGTGTGTGTGTGTGTGTGTGTGTGTGTGTGTGTGTGTGTGTGTGTGTGTGTGTGTGTGTGTGTGTGTGTGTGTGTGTGTGTGTGTGTGTGTGTGTGTGTGTGTGTGTGTGTGTGTGTGTGTGTGTGTGTGTGTGTGTGTGTGTGTGTGTGTGTGAGCATGACTGTGATAGTCTTTCAACCTCTCACTTGGACTGCCACCTTTCAATGATATGTTTCTCGCTCTTGTCAATCGATCATTGCAATCATGTATTGTAGAGCATCAGAAGGCATTCAAACGTAGTTTGACACCCATCTCCTTGACTGACTCATAAACAACCCCTTCTGTTTCCCTATCATCCTACCATCATGGCCCATGGCAGGGGGAGGCAGTAAGGTGCTTAAGTGTGTAAGTGGAGCGTATGTGCTGACATATAAACTGCTCTCAGTCTGAGAAGGCTGGAGAGCAGAGACCCCGAGAGCAGAGCAGTACTGACATGACATGAGGAGGGTAGCCATTTGAGACATGGCAGTAATGACAGTCACAATGACAGGAAGACTACATTTACATTTACATTTAAGTCATTTAGCAGACGCTCTTATCCAGAGCGACTTACAAATTGGTGCATTCACCTTATGACATCCAGTGGAACAACCACTTTACAATAGTGCATCTAAATATTTTAAGGGGGGGGGGTGAGAAGGATTACTTTATCCTATCCTAGGTATTCCTTAAAGAGGTGGGGTTTCAGGTGTCTCCGGAAGGTGGTGATTGACTCCGCTGTCCTGGCGTCATGAGGGAGTTTGTTCCACCATTGGGGAGCCAGAGCAGCGAACACCCAGACTGCCACAGTCTGCATGGGTCGAGGAGCAGAGTTGGGTTACACCAAGACTCCTCCTGGTGCTCTTGATGAGTGTTGAAAACCCAAGCGCTGAATGTCCCTAGGGTATGTTTGTGTGTTTGTGTGTGTGTGTCTCAGATCTCCATTCCTTATCTTCTCACTGTTCTGTAAGGGCACTTCACTTTCTCTACAGTTGTTGATATATAGATAGTCTAGATTCCTGTCCTCTCCTGCCTGTTGGCTGTCCACTCCTGCCCTGAGATGTGCGGCTCTGAGTCACTGGCAACTAGTTGTTGCCTGACTGTGTAGCATATAAGCCAGTGCCCCTGTGAGCCTTAGGACAGACAGACAGACAGCCAGCATCATGAGGCTCTGATAAAAACACATCAGGGTTGTGTTGGCGTGATGACATTCTGCATCTGGCTAGTGTCTGTTCTCTATCACTGGCTAAATTTAGAACCTGACCGAGTCGTATTAGACAGTTGGTGGTGTGACTCGTGAATCATGAGTGAGCGACAGGGCTGGCCCACACCCCACCATCTCTGAGCTGAGCTGGGTGGAGGAACCAGAAGAGGAGGAAAGGGTCACTGTCAAACTCAGGGGCTTTCTGCTGCTGATCTTAGAGAACAGGACATTGTGGCTGTGAAGCAGATATCATGTACACATTAGGTGCGGTTTAAGCAATGTTTGTTCATGAAAAGATATGAGCCCATTGTGTTAACAGATGGCCTGGAAGTATCTTGCCCAGGTATTGCTCACTGTAGGCCTACAAAACACTGTACAGCAATACGGACAGTCACAACTACCTGTAATGGGCTTTGCCCTCTGTGAGAGCTGGCCTGTTCGGGTGTAATCACAGACAGATGGATGGGCTTGGTAATGTGCTTTGTTGTAATTAGATCTAAAGACAGGGTGTCTCAAGGCAGAACTGTGTTGCGATGTTAGCTGTTGTTAGGGCTCAGAGTATCTTCAGGTGAACTAGTTCAATTTGTGCTACGTATAATGTACATTTATGATGAAGACTTTTATGAAGCAGACAGTGTTATTATGCACTTAACCCTCAGTTAGCTTCAAATATATGCGAAACTAGCACGATCAAGATTCCCAGAAGTCCCTCAAATAGCCAATGGCGATTCCCAAATTGTTTATTTTCTTTTTGTTTAACAAAAACTGGTGTGTGTGGAGCGTGCAAGAGCCGGTTTGCACCTGGCACCAGCTTATGCAACACTCTACAACAGCGTTTCCCAAGCTAAAGGTTACGACCCTATGTGGGGTCGGCTAATAAAAAAATTATGACAGGAACTAAAATAAAAAAATCACGCTTGGTTCATAGAACCGGGGTCATGTCAGTCACCTCCTGTAGCCGCTAGATACAGTTGCAACAAACAGAGCGGTTTCTGTTTTCTTCCTACAAATATGTCTCTATCTTTTGAGCGGTTTAAGCTGTGGCAGAGAACCTGGGCCTTACCACAATGGAGAGTGCAGGCTAGTTATAAACAGCTTGATCTCTGTGGTTGGACACAGATGCTGCCTCAGCTGTTTTGTTAAGATGGTACAAGTCAACTCGGCAGTCACGCTTTGGTGGAATTGGAATACAATGGGATAATGTTGCCTGAAACTGCCAATGTGCTTACAGTATATTGCCAAAACGTATTTTCCAGCCTATTGCTGGTCTTTGTTAGTTTATGGCATGTGTCTAAAAATAGCCGCGGTGTTATCAGGTCCAGTACTGTCTGTTTCGTCTGTAGATTAGTGACTTTGTGGATCTAAGCTCAGCTCTCATACTGAGATGCATTTCTGTGGGTCTCCGCCCTTCCTCAAGTGCTCCCTAATCCTATTTAGTGCAATTATCTTATCTCCTCCTTTCAATGGCAGAGATAGCATTATCCTCCAAATCACACACTATCCAGTTGGCTCTCTATCCAGAGAGGGAGGCTGCTTCGGATGTGCTGTTGGATTCTGATTCCATAGACAAGAGCTGTGCAATGAATGTGTCTGTGGCATGGGGTGGTAGTTAGTGTTACACTGGCTGTATAGGGTTCTCAATCCTGCACACAAAGAGACGGCGTTAATAAGTAGTGCTGGGGACAGGCACAGACTGTCGTGAAAATATGAGCGCCATTCCGGTTTCTGGTTTTGACTTACTCCTCCTCAATTTACTCTGTTGATCCCTCTCACTGACAATCACCACACATCACTCACCAACAACCATCCAGAGCTCCAATTGAACACCCTGGTAAGTGAATGATGCCATCATTTGTCATTGACTATGCCAGTTTCCTGACTGTCCTGTCCACATCCTGTTCTGACTCGGTTGTTTTTCTCCCTTGTTTTGTTGCAGTATCACCGAAACCAAAGGAACATGAGGCCCTTGTGGTGGCGCCTGGCCTCAGCTCTGCTCACCCTGCTGTTTGAGCAGGAGGCCATCGCTGGAAGGGGGAGAGCAGAGTGGAGGTGATGGAGAAGACCAGCCCAGACCACCCCTCTCCCACAGGGACTGGACTCCTAATGGCACTGTCAAATGTAACATGGGTCAGTTTGGGGAAAAGAAGAGAGAAAAGGTCACCGCAGGACGGAGACAACCATTTTTTTTTTACAAGGTTCATTTTTTTTCCAAGAAGATGCCATGTTGTTTCACGAGATTCCTCTACTGGACGATGTCCTTATTTTGGTAATTGTGTGATGTAGTATTTTGTACAGTCATTATTCCTGTTGAATTTGTTTGCACTTGTGTATGTGTACATCTTGAATGGCCTCCATGGACCTGGGAATGCCTTATCAATGTCTCCTGCCACAACCCAACGACTGTTGACATGAACCAAGCAGAAGAAAGCAAGATATGGAGGGATCTGAAGAAGGGAAAGAAGAGTGGTTCGTGGGGTTTTCTTTTCTGAAGTTTCCCAGGAAATAATCGGTCAGACTTGACAACAAATTTCCAAAGGCACAGTTTCTCAGAACAAAAGCATTTTGCACCTCAACTCGTCCTTCTCCTCAATGGGGTTGTGTGTATACTGTCATAATACTGTTATATTACATTTGATTTTTCTTTGCTCTTCCAGTCACTTTCATTGCATGGATTTCAATAGTTTTTCCCAGTGTCACCAAAAGTAATAAGAACAAAAGTGTGGAGCCCTCGGTGGCTTCTAAGGTGGCTTGTGCCACTTTGTGTTGTGAAGGTTGATTTAGATTTATTATGATCCCCATTAGCCGACGCCAATGGTGACAACTAGTTTTACTGGGGTCCAACATATAACGGAAAAGACATTACAGACAAAATACTTTTACAATTTAGATACAACTTCCGAGACAAAGGGGAGTTACTTCAAGTTACTAAGAGAGAACACCGTATTTCCAATTGTCCCAAAACTGGACCTCAGCCACTGTAAGAAACAGTGTGCTGATCATTTTAGTCTCTTAAGACTTTCAGGCCCTTCAAGTGGAGCTATGGATCCACATTGTTTGCACTATAGTACATTAGTCAGGAGTAGATTAGGTAACAAAACCAACCTCTATTATTCAATGAAGGTGTTTAACTGTATCTGATTTGTCATGGTAACATTACAATGTTTTCAGTCACATTTCCATTCATTTTCATTCACATATCATCACAGGAACTGACCTATGGACCAACAGTCTGAGGTACGAGTGATGCTGGTTAACTGAAGGCCTCATTGAAATTCCAGTGTTTTTTAGCCCTCTAGCTGATGTGCTTTTTAACCCACTGTCAGATATTCAATTGTATTCTGGACACCAATGCAATAATGTGCAAACAAACCAGTGAAACAACATCCTTTCCTCTCCTCTCCTCTCAGGATTCTTACATGGGCTTGTATACTTCTTTTTGTTCCTGTGGGGTGATCTTGTATTAGTTCTTTGTCCTCGGAGCCTGTGGTGTAACTGTTTGATAGAAATGACCACTGCTAATCCAATTGACAAGAGAAAGTGTCTGAGATTAGATAGAAGTAACTGGTAGTGTGGAAGACTGTATTTGCTGTTGAAATTTGAATCTGTTTGATGTATTCTTGAAGATGCTGTTTGTTGTACATTTTATTGCCTTTTGATTTTACTTTCGTCCATTTTGAAGGAGCAGTATACATCTTTTAGACACAACTCTTATTACACGGTTATGTTTGGTCCTACAGTACTTATGTGTCATCATCTGTCTGTATAATCAGAGCTTTTTTTTTCAACCCTTCATTTAGAATACTGGAGATATGTCTCAGGGCCAGGGAAAATACAATACTTTTAGTAAGAGTTTCCCATGTAGAGTAGAAGGACAAAGGAAATGAGTGGTTAAGTTCAATTCTGTTTGTCTGCATCAGTTGAAGTACATTTGAAACATAACCATAGATACAAAGGTACACTTTAGACAGAGTGGTCCGATGATTCCGCTTGCTATGACTCTGTTATGGCAGGGACTACGTTAGAAGCATGTGGGGCAGTGAGAGATCAGCTGAACGTTGGTGCTGTATGTTGTTGTTTCCTGCAGATCCTGAACACTGAGCCAGTCACCGTAGCTTCCTGTCTCACTGTAGCACATTGACCAGTTTCTAAACTTGCTTATCTCAGTCTACTGTAGCCCACGTCTCTGTGTACTGCTCCTCCATTTCCTTTAGGACTTTTGGTGTTGTTTTCAGTTTTGTATTTATTTTATATTTATTTTTTGTATATTCGCCCTTTTCTACTGTATAGATTTTGTGTGCAATTTATCTTCCTTTTTTTGGTTCTAGATGTGTGTATGATACATTTGTTTGACTGTGCAGAGCGATGGTTGTCTGCACTGTGTCTGGTTTTCCCTGAGGGTAATAATCTCCAGAAATGGGCCCAATCGGTTAAGGCATTTATCTAAATCAGCCACGTCACGTCATCCTTTCAGTAGACAGCAGTAGAATCTGTTTCCTGGTCAATGGCTTGGAGCTGGATCAGTAACCTTCCGATAATTTGCCTCGTTTTTCTTCAGTCACTGGGCATTGGTTATGGGTTCATTCATTTTTGTCTTCTTTAGCGTTCTTTTGTAATCAACATGCACTGGAAAGTACTTTGCGTCTGTAGAGCTGGTGGCTCCCTGAGCTATCCCTGTGTTATTGTACAGTGTATTCTGGATCGTTCTCTCAAGTCTGTCAGGTGCTGAACTAGCTGAGTGTGTCTTTACTATAGCAGACCATTGACGAAGCTATAACCTGTATAGGACATTTTTTTTATTTCTTTGAAAGAGAAACAAGCCACCATGATGCCCATAAATCATTTGGGAGAGAGGGTTCTGAAGCTGTGTAGTGCAGATAGTATATGGCAAGTCTATCTCAGCACTATGCAAGGCTACAGGAACTAAAAAGAGTGAGTTTTCTATAATATGGATAAACCATAAGTGTCTTGAATATTTGTAGTCCACTTTCTTTAAATTTGAAGTTTTTTGAGGAAGGTTTCAATTTGTATGTTTATTTTTTTATTATTTGTATTAAGAACCTTCCTTGGTCATTGTCTTCGTAACTTTTTAAATGTCTTTTCATATGAAAGGGCCAGGTTTTATACGGACAGTTTTTACGGTTTTTAAATCCTTGTTGGATCTTTTTATGAGTCCAATGAGATCAAGGGCTTTTTCGTATAAAAATGAACTTGAAACATTCCTTTTGTGACTGGTTCTGGTGTAAACATGTTTTCAACGATAACAACAAAACAAAATGTATTTCAGTGTTGTACACCATCTGACATCATCACCATTAAACATAGTCCTCTCTAATGAACCGATGAACTGTACATTTATTACTGACACCCTGGAAAATGCCTTTAACTGCTCAGTTTCAACTAAGTCTTGATTATCACACACTCTCTGTACTCCCAAGAAAAGAGACCCAGTGAAAATGTAGCATTTCTGTAAACATTGACTGTGTGTTTTCGAGACTGTACTGTGCACTCATGTATTTTTTAGCGTTTCATTTCTTTTGTCAAAGGACATTTTGCTATGTAGTGCAATATGCTGTACATATAAGAGCTTTTCTCTGCTAATCTTTTTCTGAATTTCTTCTTGGTTTTTTGGCTCTTTTTTTACCAATAAAATTGTATTAAAAGTGTAAAAGGTTTCTCTGTTATTTCTCTCCCCAAAAAGGTCCCCTGGTAAAAGTAGATGTTGTGGTTACTTGATAAATGACTCAAGTTGTGCTGAGGTAGAACTTATTATTCTCACCCCTCCTACAATGTCAAACATCAAGACGTCCATGTGTTACAAGCATCATTGTGAAATGAAGCCACTTGAAACTAGCCAACCATCTGAGGATAGCCAGCCAACCATTAGAAGTTAGCCAGGCGTTTGGCATTGGTAGTGCTCATCACATCCCTCCTACTGAGAGTTCATTCATTTGGTGGGAGCGATGGGGCCTTCGGCCTGAGGATGAATGTTAAGCTGCTCTTTCTGTATACACACACGCCTGTCTAGCAGGGCGATAGCAACACTGAGGATGAGTAGCATAAACATGTCCCTTGTACATTATTGGACCCTGTAAAAGTGATGGAATATCATACTTAAGGTGATGCCTTATGCTTTAAGGGAATTGTAAAAAATATTTATTAAATGGTCAACTTCATATTCATCAGCACCAGCCCAACATCAACATATGTGAAAATTACACCTTTCTATGTTTTGTAGTATAAAAGATAGTGGGGGATAAGTGTTTCCAATGACATCATCAACTAATTAGTAGGCAATTAGTAGACAATGCCTACTCATAACTGGTTAGAATCACACCATGCACACTGATGATGTCATTTGAAACACTTACAGTGCCTTCTGAAAGTACTCACATCACCTGAATTTGAAATGGATTCAATTGAGATTTTTGTCACTGGTCTACACACAATACCCCATGTCAAAGTGGAATTATGTTTTTTGACATTTTTACAAATGAATTAAAAATGAATAGCTGAAATGTATTGAGTCAATAAGTCTTCACCCCTTTGTTATGATAAGCCTAAGTTCAGAAGTAAAATATTTCTTAACAACTCACATAATAAGTTTCATGGACACTGTATGCAATAAAAGTGTTAAACTAGATTTTTGAATGGCTACCTTTTCTCTGTACCCCCCACACAATTACCTGTAAGGTCCTTCAGTCAAACAGTTCATTTCAAACATAGAGTGAGCCATAAAGACCAGGAAGGTTTTCCGATTCCTCACAAAGGACACCTATTGGTAGATGGGTAAAAAAAAGCAGACATTGAATATCCCTTTGATCATGGTGAAGTTATTAATTACACTTTGGATGGTGTACCACTACACCCAGTCACTACAAATATACAGGCATCCTTCCTAACTCAGTTGCTGGAGAGGAAGGAAACCGCTCAGGGATTTCACTGTGAGGCCAATGGTGACTTTGAAACAGTTACGGAATTGAATGGCTTTGATAGGGGAAAACTGAGGATGGATCAACAACATTGTAGTTCCTCCACAATACTAACCTAATTGAGAGAGTGAAAAGAAGGAAGCATGTACAGAATAAAATATTGCAAAACATGCATCCTGTTTGCAAAAAAGGCACTAATGTAATAATGCAAAAATGTGGCAAAGCAATTAACCTTTTGTTCTGAATACAAAGTGTTATGTTTGGGGTAAATCCAATACAACATATTACTGAGTATCACTCTACATATTTTCAAGTATAGTGGTGACTGCATCATGTTATGGGTATGCTTGTTAAGGACTGGGGAGTTTTTCCGGATAAAAAATAAATGGAATGGAGCAAAGCACAAGCAAAATCCCAGAGGAAAACCTGGTTCAGTCTTTTTTTCACCAGATACTGAGAGATGAATTCCCCTTTCAGCAGGACAATAACCTAAAACACAAGGCCAAATCTACACTGGAGTTGCTTACCAAGAAGACAGTGAATATTCCTGAGTGGCCGAGTTTTGAGGTAATAGTTTTGACTTAAATCTACTTGAAAATCTATGGCAAGACCTGAAAATGGTTGTCTAGCAATAATCAATATTATCTCCTATAAAAAAGGGTTCCAAAAGGGTTCTTTGTGGTGGGATAGGGTTCTATCAAGAACCACTTTGATCAGAATAACCTTTTTTTGAAGACAATGTTTCTTTGTAAGGAAATATGTTCTACCTAGAGCCTTTAACCCATGACAGTCTAAGCCCTGTCTAAGCTGGGGAGGGTTAGGGTTAGGGGGGGGGTTCTACTAAGCTGCAGTGAGGGAAAAAAGTACATGATACCTTGCTGATTTTGTACGTTTGCCCACTGACAAAGAAATGATCCGTCTATAATTTTAATGGCAGGTTTATTTGAACAGTGAGAGACAGAATAACAAAAAATAACAAAAAAATCCAGAAAAACTCATGTCAAAAATGTTATAAATTGATTTGCATTTTAATGGGGGAAATAAGTATTTGACCCCTCTGCAAAACATGACTTAGTACTTGGTGGCAAAACCCTTGTTGGTAATAACAGAGGTCAAACATTTCTTGTAGTTGGCCACCAGGTTTGCACACATCTCAGGAGGGATATTGTCCCACTCCTCTACAGATCTTCTCCAAGTCGTTAAGGTTTTGAGGCTGACGTTTGGCAACTCGAACCTTCAGCTCCCTCCACAGATTTTCTATGGGATTAAGGTCTGGAGACTGGCTAGGCCACTCCAGGACCGTAATGTGCTTCTTCTTGAGCCACTCCTGTGTTGCCTTGGCCGTGTGTTTTGGGTCATTGTCATGCTGGAATACCCATCCACGACCCATTTTCAATGCCCTGGCTGAGGGAAGGAGGTTCTCATCCAAGATTTGATGGTACATGGCCCCTTCCATCGTCCCTTTGATGAGGTGAAGTTGTCCTGTCCCCTTAGCAGAAAAACATCCCCAAAGCATAATGTTTCCACCTCCATGTTTGATGGTGTTGATGGTGTTCTTGGGGTCATAGGCAGCATTCCTCCTCCTCCAAACACGGCGAGTTGAGTTGATGCCAAAGAGCTCCATTTTAGTCTCATCTGACCGCAACACTTTCACCCAATTGTCATCTGAATCATTCAGATGTGCATTGGCAAACTTCAGACGGGCATGTATGTGCTTTCTTGAGCAGGGGGACCTTGCGGGCTCTGCAGGATTTCAGTCCTTCACGGTGTAGTGTGTTACCAATTGTTTTCTTGGTGACTATGGTTCCGGCTGCCTTGAGATCATTGACAAGATCCTCCTGTGTAGTTCTGGGCTGATTCCTCACCGTTCTCATGATCATTGCAACTCCACGAGGTGAGATCTTGCATGGAGCCCCAGGCCGAGGGAGATTGACAGTTATTTTGTGTTTCTTCCATTTGCGAATAATCGCACCACCTGTTGTCACCTTATCACCAAACTGCTTGGCGATGGTCTTGTAGCCCATTCTAGCCTTGTGTAGGTCTACAGTCTTGTCCCTGACATCCTTGGAGAGCTCTTTGGTCTTGGCCATGGTGGAGAGTTTGGAATCTGATTGATTGATTGCTTCTGTGGACAGGTGTCTTTTATACAGGTAACAAGCTGAGATACGGAGCACTCCCTGTAAGAGTGTGCTCCTAATCTCAGCTCGTTACCTGTATAAAAGACACCTGGGAGCCAGAAATCGTTCTGATTGAGAGAGGGTCAAATACTTATTTCCCTCATTAAAATGCAAATATATATATATTTTTTTACATGTGTTTTTCTGGATTTTTTTGTTGTTATTCTGTCTCTCACTGTTCAAATAAACCTACCATTAAAATGATAGACTGATCATTTCTTTGTCAGTGGGCAAACGTACAAAATCAGCAGGGGATCAAATACTTTTTTCCCTCACTGTATATGGAATTTTTAAAGGTAATACCAAGGATCATTTAGCTATTGGGGTGGCAGCGTAGCCTAGTGGTTAGAGCGTTGGACTAGTAACCGGAAGGTTGCGTGTTCAAACCCCCAAGCTGACAAGGTACAAATCTGTTGTTCTGCCCCTGAACAGGCAGTTAACCCACTGTTCCCAGGCCGTCATTGAAAATAAGAATATGTTCTTAACTGACTTGCCTGGTTAAATAAAGGTAAAATATAAAAAATATATATTTGATTTTGAATTTTGAGACCCCTTGAAGTTTCAAAAAATTTATATTTTAAATATTTTGGGAAAAATATGTTTTGCCTTACTGCTACAAATGCATTAAATAACAGATTCACAACATGGAACAACAGATACCCCCCCCAAAAAAAATTATAGAGATGTTCATCCTTTTCAATAAGGCGTTGAAAGTTTTTTCAAGGTAAAACGTTTATTCCTTTGGTTTAGTGTCAGGAATTGACATTTTGTTTGTCAAAAAGAAGGAAACTGTTTCAGTCGGACGGTACTCCTGAAAAAATAGAGATGATCATCCTGTTCAATAAGATATCTAAGGTCATACTTTTTTAAAGAACTGATTAACATATTTGGCAACATAAAACACACACTTTGGTAAATGAAATGTTCATGTAACTTTTTAATACTTGTGGTACGTAACAAAAACATTTATAGACTATTTGTGGCTCCTGCCTCTCATCTTTCTATAGAGGGGTCATAATAGTTTATAGTCTAAACCGTTTGGATGCTACAGACGATTTTGTGAGAAGACTGATTTTTTTGGGATGTCTCATGGTCTGACAAACACCACTATAGCTCTGTCACCTTTCACTGCAGCTGCGGAAGTGCAACATCGGCGGATGAGGTGGATTGAGACCTATCCAATGCAAAAAAAAGATATCTCTAGCTGAGGGATTTTCGTGGAGATTTTTTTATTGTGTAATTAGATTTGGGCAGGGGCACGGACGTCAATTCATCAACATCCTAATAATTATTTTCTGGAAGAAAGGCTTCTTTGATAATTCTTTGGAAGGCAATAAGGGTTCTACATAGAACCATACATAATATTTCTCAGCATGCTCTATTGTTTGTTTTACTGTAATATCTGTGTTCTTGAATGTACATTGATTCGTTGATTCATTTTATGCTACACAAAGATAAATATCGTACAGTTTTCTAAACTAATCCAATCTGTTAGTAATTGGATTTATTGCACCTGTTATTGAGATGTTTGTTCCAGTTTAGATGATTGAGGTCGTCTCAGTATTTCATTTTTCCCACCCTGGCAGTCATTCTGAATGTAGGTTCCGGGTAATTAACATTTCACTTGTTGGATATCCTAACTGGCTGGATTCCAATAGAAATTACACATCACTTTGTAAGCCGGCATAATGTAACTTGCAGGCCTGTAAACCAGGACTTTCCATACACAACTGTGTTAGGGTATAACTAGGCCTTCAAAGAAAGGCCTTGTGATATATTTTTTACCTTAATTTAACAAGGTAGGTCAGTTAGGAACAAATTCTTACTTTCAATGATGGCCTAGGAACAGTGGGTTAACTGCCTTGTTCAGGGGCAGAACGACAGCTCGGGGATTCAAACTGTAAGGGCTAATGAGTCTCATGGAACCTTTCATAGAGGGTTCTCGGCAGAACCGTTCATAGAGGGTTCAAGGTAGAACCATATACATGGGGTTCTTTGAAGAACCCTACATAGAGGGTTCTAGATAGAACCCTCTGCAAAGGGTTCTACCCAGCACCAAAAAGGGTTCCCCAATGGGGACAAACTGAAGATCCCTATATGGTTCTACTTAGCACTTTTTTTTTTAAGGTGTAGGGCTCTATTCAATCTGTTTCGCTGAAGTTGAGGAATGTTCCCGCGTTAGCGGAGACACCATTCACGTAAACGCTGCATTTTCTGGCTCAATCGGAAATTACTTTTACATTTGTATCGCGCAATATGTAACGCTTCAGTGATACAGATTGAATAGAACCCCTAGTTTATCTCCTTTGGACCATATCTTACAAGGATCATCATTACAAATATTACAGTAAAACCCAGTGTCATTTTGTCTTCAGCTCAGGCTGAGTTGAATAGACCAGTCAAAGCTGTGCTCTGTGTAAAGTAATCTCCCCCGGGGCTGACACGTGGCAGTCCGATTGTCATGGCTGCCAGGTAAGATTTCACACCCCAGTGACACCTGACTAACCTGTTTGGCCACTTCCAGCAGGAGAACTCCCTGGCCTCAGGCACTGGCCCCAACTCACGTATGTGTCAGAGGATGTGGAGGAGTCTCAGCACAAGACTAGAGAACAGCTATCCCAGCCATGGAAAAACCCACACTATCTATTCACACTTGTAGATATTATAGGTTTGTCATTTAAAGTATCTCTTCAAATCCTAAAAAAAAGCAACAAGAGGCTAAGAATCTACCAAAAAGTGAAAGTGAAAGAGTATTTGACCAAAACAAGTGAAGCAGTCAGGCCAGGTGTGTCAGTGCAGTGATTGTACATTGTCCGCTCTGAGGGGGGAGGTGGTAAACCTCTCCTGGGTTCACTCTCCCTCAGGGGGTGGAAGTCTGAGGCTCTGCTCTGCAGCAAGAAAAGGTGGAAGGCCCCATGGTTCCCTGGCTCCCTAGTCTGCTCCTCTTGGCTCAGCACTTTTGTGGGCTTGAGTCTTGGCTGTTCTTGGCACAGACAATGGGCTCTTTGTTCCCCGGGCCGCCCGCTGAAAGAGGCACCCATTAGAGGGAACGTCTATCTCTGGGGTCAGGCCCAGGGGTCACTCACAAGTGCAGCTCTTGTTTATGTCTGCAAAGCCAATCAAAACAGTGCAGCCTAAGTACGTAGTTAACTCGTCCGTGTCTGGACCTTGTGGCTGAGCGGGGGCGGCTCACAAGAAGAAAATAAGAGAATACGCTTGTGATTGTGCTCAGCTGATTTCATTCTGTCTGTGTAGCCTCTGGTAAGTTCTGTTTTCTCTCTGCTGAGGCTGAGAGTGGTGCTGAAGGCATCAGATAGGCACGGTATTAAGAAAAGAAAGTAGCTGTGAGCTGGAGAATAACAGCAAATTAGTGCTGACAGGCACCTCATCACCCCCTGTGTTCCACTGGCCACAGAACCCCCATCCCCAAGCACTGTACTCCTACCCAACACCATCTCACCCAAACGACAAGGTAATTACTAACAGCGCACTCATTTCGTGAAGCTATCATTTCAGAAATACGTTTTTCCGATGGGAGAAGCGAGTGATGACAGCTCATTTGAATGTGGCTCCTATGACATTGTTAGCACATCTATTGTTTATATTCTCTGTCATGCAATGTGGCACCTTGTCTGGCTGTTGTGAGTCATTTCCAAGAGTCAACAACAAATAATGATCTCTGTGGCTCAAGTAAGAAAAGGACCCGTTTTCTGTATATGTTCTGTATATGTTCCAAGTTTGTGGAACATTTTCTAGTTGAAAAGAAGTGCCATTAGTTTCTTTATTCTGTTTGTTGATGTCATGGCTGTTGCTACTCTGTAAAGCCATGCCTCCTCTGAACGGATCTGCAAAGTGGGCTGTTTAGAGGGGGGCTGGGACCAGTACAAAGGTCTGCTGAGTGACAGCACCAAAACACTCTGTGGTTCTCCTGATTGCATGGAGTTGATGGCAGGGTATTGGTGTTGTCTGGGAAGACATATTAAAACCGGGATAAACCAACCTCATGATTACAGCACTTCTCTCTTTTGTTTAAGATTGTCCTTCAGATAGCATTGTGTATGGTTTGTTTTTGCCTTTAAATGTCTTGTCTTTGCTTTGGCTAAACTAATACCGGAGGTGCCTAGAGGTTCTGACTCACTACCTGCAGCACTGTTGTGTTGTTGTCTGGGTAATAACAAATGAACAGTATTACTAAGCATATGTCATAGTCAGTTGATAGTCACTGGTAACACCAGAGTTCTCTCCATGCTCCCTCTGCAGAGGCAATGGTCTACTCATCAAATAACAACCTCAGCCGTGTCAGAGCAAACACAAACACAGAAGGCTCTTCAAAGTTTTCTCCGTCTCCTCTCTCTCTCTCTCTACTCGTCTCTGTACACATCTAACACCAGGAAAGTCTACAGTCGTCATGGAAACTCCAGCTAAGCCAATGCAGCCACATGGGATGGTGAGGGCATAGGGCTAAGCTGGACTGGACTGGACCGGGCATGCTGGGGGCAGCAGACCTCCCTCGGAACAGACTCCCCAGCTCCCAAAACCTCCATCACCCAACTCTAGCATCCCAGCCCCCGAGCTCCCTGCAGCCCAGCTCTGCCACCAAATCACAGCTGTAATGAAAGCCACAGCACACACAACTATCAGCAGATGGATCTGTTGACTCTTGGTCAATACTGAAAGGATAAGTATTTATTGTGTTTTCTTTCCTGCAATTGAAGGCAAGGCGATACAGTGTGTGATTTTAATATCTATGCATGAAACTTTAAGTCACTTCAGTTCAACCGTTTCTCAATTACTATGTCAGGCTACAGATGTAGGATCTTAATTTGAGCCAATTTGCTACAGCAGGACAATAATCCTGCAGCAACAGGAAATGTGAATTATCATGTGGATTTTAATTAATGGACATTTCTGTAGGAGTTGAAAATCAAGTCTGAACTTTCAATGTGGAAATTACAAACTTCAGAAGCTTTTTAAAGCCTCAAACAAGGAAAGTTCTCCTGCAACAGGGTGATCAAATTAAGATCCTACTATAGTACTATAGTGGTATAGTGTACTATATAATGTACTATAGTGGTATAGTGCTTCTAGGTGCTTCTACAACTGCATTGCTTGCTGTTTGGGGTTTTAGGCTGGGTTTCTGTACAGCCCTTTGATATATCAGCTGATGTAAGAAGGGCTATATAAAGACATTTTATTTGATTTTATTTGGTATAAATAAGGCAAAAATGCATTTAATTCATGCTTAGAGACTTAGGCTTGAGGAATAGGCATGATTGGGAATTGAGAACAGGGCTACAAGTGTTTCTAAATGTATGTGATTTGGGACAGTAAGAGTTCATCTCTTTCTTTCTGTCCATATTCTGTAATGTGTTGCCCCTTTAATTCTTATTTTCTTTTGAAGCCGTCTCTGTACAATTACTCTAAAAGAGAAGTTGTGCCATCCGCGTGCGGCACTGTGAGTTCCCCTCTGTTTACCAAGAGCAACACAGAAGAGCCTAGTCCTTTGTTGAGCGCCAGTCACTCCCAGCCACACAGCTGTGACACACACGCAAGCAGAAGTAAAAGCACACGTATTCATGTGCACGCACACACACAAACTCTTGACACACATACACACAGTTAAAAGTATGCGTGCACACGCACACACACACGGACACACACTCACGCACGCACGCACGCACACGCACACACACACTCACACACACACACACACACACACACACACACACACACACACACACACACACACACACACACACACACACACACACACACACACACACACACACACACACACACACACACACACACACACACACACACACACACACACACACACACACACACGCACACACACAAAATCTCTGACTCACAAACTCTAGCCATATCCTGCGGTCAAGGGGAGGGATTAAAAATCCTCCAAGCAAAGAACATGAACCTAGTGAACTTGACTTTTTTGTCTCTGCCGGCTATTGTTTTCTGGACAACATTTTCCATTTTGTAGCTTTTCACAAAGATTTAAGCTTTTCTGATGACATTTAGGCCCCAATTAAAGGCTACTACTTTCATCTATGCTTTGGCACGTCGCTTGAGGAGACTCAAGCACAGGTCTAATTATGCTTGTAGATGTCATTCAATACACAGGACATAAACAAGCTGTTGAGAACTAATTGTCAGGAAAAAGATTCTCTCAGATGAAAATATGGCAGTCACCATGGCTTCCCGAGGACACATCAGTCTCAACCCTCTGTGCTCCGTCCGTATGCGGTGTTCCAACACGCTATCACAGCTTATTGTGAAATAGACACAAGTGACTTATTTGAAACTCGCGCAAGGCACACGTATTACATGATTTCCATCACAACGTATTTTGTGTGAATTACATGATTTTCTTTCTTCATAGCATATTCGTGTACATTACACAAATTCCAATTTGTTGTGGCTAGCCTTAGCTAGGCTAGCTAGGTGGCTAACAGTAGCTAGGCTAGAAGTTAGGTTTAGGGGGCAAGGTTAGGGGATAGGGGTTAAGGTTAGTTAGTTAACATGCTAGGTTAGTTAACATGCTAGCTAAGTAGTTAAAGGGTTAGGTTTAGGAGTTCATTTCAAGGGTTAAGGTTAGGGTTAGGGAAAGGGTTAGCTAACATGCTAAGTAGTTGCAAAGTAGCTAATTACAGAAAATTCTGAAGTTATCCATGATGAGATTCAATCATACAACCTTTGGGTTGCTAGATGTTTGCGTTATACGCCCACCCATCCTCCCCAACCAACCTCATTTCTGTCTTACATAACCTGCTGTCTTTTTCTGTGATTGAAATGCACTGTGTACAAAACCGTGTACTGCACACAAAATAAATTACTTTTTCATGTGCCTGTTACCAATTTCTAATAAGCAGTTTGTGTCTATTTCACAATAATCTGTGATACTGGGTTGTTCAGTAGCAGCGTTTCCTCATATCCAGTTTCCATACAGGCTCTTGCTGGGAGACAGTGAGTGTCGTTCCAGGTAGGGAGGCAACAGATTAAGAGCTGATAGTGCCTCCTGGCAGAAGCCGGTCCGGTTCAGTGGGTGCATCGTTTTTTTATGGAGACAGTTGGCTGGGCGCCAGGTCAGAGACGTCTGGCTGGCTTGTTTAGTGTGAGTGTGTGCCTCACCTTGATAACAGAAGTGTGGCTGGGATGGAGCAGGGGGAGAGAAAAACAAGCACACCAGAGGTGGTGTTTTGGGCTCTGCATGCATGTGTGTACGGTTCTGGGTTTGCCTGCTCACGCAATCGATCCCTCCTAACAGTAACAACTGCAAAAACATTGGGGGAAAGTGTTAAACATTTTACCCAGCTCAGGTTTCACAACAGCAGACCAAGCCCTTGCTCTCTCTTGACTTCCCTCCCCCACTCGTACTTTTTACCCTCTTTTTTTCATGTTTCCCCTCCTCTTCCCTCCCCCTCTCACTCAGATACACATTCCCTCCTCCCCCTCCTCTCTGTGCTGGCTGTTGTTGACTGACTGACAGTGCTGATTTACTCCAGGCTTGGACGGCTGCCAGCTCATCTCAAACAATTGCACGAGTTGCAGGGCCTGCAGAGCCAAGTTCTGATGGCAATAAACAAAGTAGTAGACTGGCTCTCTTGCTCTCTCTGTACTTCTAACCCCCAGCAGGCCCCATGTGGCCAGCAGCTGTGGATAGATCCCACAGACCCCAGCACCAAGCCCAGAGCTCTGGACATCGCGAGCACCATCTTCATCATCTGTGCAATGGACTTATTTAGACATCATAGTTAAACACTGCATATCGTTCTGTTACATAAGCGCCAAACTCTTGTGAGGAAAGTGCTTGCCTCTTGGGTTTTCACACTGTCATGTATTGTGTGTTTGTGTATGATGCATAAATGGATTATTACACACAGGTGAGCGGAGCATAGGACATAACCTCTCACTCTAAAGCCTTGTTCACATTGGCAGTTTGAAGTGACTGAAATCCATATCCGATCAGAGTCTGTTGTTTTTCTTGTAGTCTGAACAGCCAAAAAAGCATATGGAATCAGATAATTTAAGCTGCATTTCAAACCTCCTTCGTAGGTGGTTGAAGTCAGATACAAATCTGATTCCTGGCCATGCGACTGTCTGAACGGTCAAAGCTGACTGATTTGCCCTCAAGTGGTTTTTGGACGGTTATTTGGCATATCTTGCTGCTTGCTAGCTACTCTGTTGACAGTTTGACAAGAACATGTGGTAGATAATTAGCTTGCCAATTGTTTACAAACAAATTAGTGAATGTGCCAGAAAGTTAAACAGCTACCTAGCTAACTAGATGACTGCTATGGCTAGCCAAAAATGACTTGTTTTGAAAGTTGGATAATCTTATCCTTTGTGGCTTTAAAAGGGTTCTTACGCTATGATTTTGAACATTCAAAGCAACTGGGAAACGTCCATGGCAGACAATTGTTGTCACCTGCTCCATAACTTCTGATTCACAGCAAACAGGAGTACCACCACCAATCAGCCTACACAACTGGGTACACACTCGTCATTACTATGGCAACTAGCATAGCCATGTCAGCAAATGACTGCTCTCTGAACACACAGAAGAATTCCAAAACAGATTTGAAAAACAAAATTCATTTGAGCATTAAGGCCTGCAGTGTGAACAAGGCTTAACTGTTTCTCACAAGACGCTGATTTAAGGGAGAAAAATGACATTAGAATTGTCAGTCTGAGAGGTCAGTCAGAGTGCAGTCACTGACTTGGAGGGTTAAAAGAAAATGTCTACATTTTTCTAATTTATATTTATCGTCTTCATAGTATACTATGTCTACTCATAATTGGTTAAAATCACATGATGTACACCGATGATGTCATTAAAAACACTTATCTTCCTCTATCTTATTTACTACAACACATAGAATTGCGCCATTTTCACATACATTATGTTGATGTTGGGGTGGTGCTGGAGATGATAAATATGAAGTCGAACATGTTTGAAATGTTCCTTTCAGTCTTAGAATGCGACCAGACAGACGGCTGCCATCCCATCCCCACTGTCATTCATTCACACGCTGAGGTCACAGCGCAGGCCATCATAGCCAATCAACAGGCTCCTCCCTAACGCTGAGGGCTGGCATTATTACCCAGTGGGCACGTGTAAACTCCTGAACCCAGACTCTTTTAAGAGACAACACAGAGACATCTGGAGCTGGAAGCCACCTGGGATGGACTCAGACTCCCATGATCCTCTCTGAGCTGGCTGCTCATCACTAACCTGATGACACCACTGTACCATGGGAACACATGAATACATTCCTCAATATAAACAAAACAACAAATGCGCCACATCTCATGCATTAACCTTTGGGGATTAGTCCTGTTTCTTGTCAGAAGGTTATCATCACAGGTGTACTCCTGCAATTACATGATTATTTTCAAAATCACACGTCTTGACTTGTACTTTGGATATTGACTTTGTTAAACACACTGAAAATAACCTGGCATGGAACCCCAGCTGAATTCACTTGGGAAGCACAGCAAAACAAAACAAAAACAGACACTCAAATCAACAGGTTTCCTTATAAATTATTCCCTTCGAAGACAGTCAAATGAACAGGTTTCCTTATAAATGATTCCCTTCGAAGACAGTCAAATGCATTTCAATTAGAAGCGGAGATAAGTGTGAGTAGGAAAACAAACTGTGAATTGAATGAACATTAAGTGTGTAACATTTGTTTCTGACACGTTATTTTGGTGACTGCCATGCCCATGATTTGCTAGATTGCTGTAGCGAAATTTACCATGAACATTACATGTGTAAATGTAATTAAAAGTAATGAACATTACATGTGTAAATGTAATTAAAAGTAATGAACATTACATGTGTAAATGTAATTAAAAGTAGTGAACATTACATGTGTAAATGTAATTAAAAGTAGTGAACATTACATGTGTAAATGTAATTAAAAGTAATTTACATTGTTTGTGTAAATGTAATTAAAAGTAATGCACATTGTATGTGTAAGTGTGTAACATTTGTTTCTGACACGTTATTTTGGTGACTGCCATGCCCATGATTTTCTGGATTGCTGTAGTGAATTTTACCATGGTTTCTCATTGTCATAATACTTGACTATATGCTGTGTAGACTACCTGATACTAAGGTAACTTGGATATGAACTTCTCTCTGATTCTATTGGAGATAACTTTCTGCTGGTATAACGGCCGTTGGTGGAAGAAGGTGAGGACCAGCGTGGTAAGTGTCGCCAGCACAGCCCGGCTCCGGCAGCTCAGGACAGACGGGCGAGTATGGTATGGTGTAGTATAGTGTGGTGTAGTATGGTGTGGTGTAGTATGGTGTGGTGTAGTATGGTGTAGTATGGTATGGTGTGGTATGGTGTGGTGTGGTATAGTATGGTGTGGTGTAGTATGGTGTGGTGTGGTATGGTGTGGTGTGGTATGGTGTGGTATAGTATGGTGTGGTATAGTATGGTGTGGTGTAGTACGGTATGGTATGGTATGGTGTGGTATGGTATAGTATGGTGTGGTATGGTATGGTGTGGTGTGCTATAGTATGGTGTGGTGTAGTATGGTGTGGTGTGGTATGGTGTGGTATGGTGTGGTATAGTATGGTGTGGTGTGGTATGGTGTGGTATAGTATGGTGTGGTATAGTATAGTATGGTGTAGTGTAGTATGGTGTGGTGTAGTATGGTATGGTGTGGTGTGGTATGGTGTGGTGTGGTGTAGTATGGTGTGGTGTGGTATGGTGTGGTGTGGTGTGGTATGGTGTGGTATAGTATGGTGTGGTGTGGTATAGTATGGTGTGGTGTGGTATGGTGTGGTATAGTATAGTATAGTATGGTGTGGTGTAGTATGGTATGGTGTGGTGTGGTATGGTGTGGTGTAGTATGGTGTGGTGTAGTATGGTATGGTGTGGTGTGGTATGGTGTGGTGTAGTATGGTATGGTGTGGTGTAGTGTGGTATGGTGTGGTGTGGTGTAGTATGGTGTGGTGTAGTATGGTGTGGTGTAGTATGGTGTGGTGTGGTGTGGTATGGTATGGTGAGGTGTAGTATGGTATGGTGTGGTGTGGTATGGTGTGGTGTAGTATGGTATGGTGTGGTGTAGTGTGGTATGGTGTGGTGTGGTGTAGTATGGTGTGGTGTAGTATGGTGTGGTATAGTATGGTGTGGTGTGGTATGGTGTGGTATAGTATAGTATGGTGTGGTGTAGTATGGTATGGTGTGGTGTGGTATGGTGTGGTGTAGTATGGTGTGGTGTAGTATGGTATGGTGTGGTGTGGTATGGTGTGGTGTAGTATGGTATGGTGTGGTGTAGTGTGGTATGGTGTGGTGTGGTGTAGTATGGTGTGGTGTAGTATGGTGTGGTGTAGTATGGTGTGGTGTGGTGTGGTATGGTATGGTGAGGTGTAGTATGGTATGGTGTGGTGTGGTATGGTGTGGTGTAGTATGGTATGGTGTGGTGTAGTGTGGTATGGTGTGGTGTGGTGTAGTATGGTGTGGTGTAGTATGGTGTGGTGTAGTATGGTGTGGTGTGGTGTGGTATGGTATGGTATGGTGAGGTGTGGTATGGTGTGGTGTAGTATGGTATGGTGTGGTATGGTATGGTGTGGTGTAGTATGGTGTGGTGTAGTATGGTGTGGTGTAGTATGGTGTGGTGTGGTATGGTGTGGTGTGGTATGGTGTGGTGTAGTATGGTGTGGTGTAGTATGGTGTGGTGTGGTATGGGCGGGTAATGCTCTCCAAACGGTTTTGACGCCGTAGAGAGACAGAGGTGAGTCTGTGGTTTGTACAGACGGAGGATCAAGGCCACTGAGACTCTCAATGTGAGACAGAACAGAACAGGCAGACAGACGGATGGGTGTGTCCCTTCAACTGTAGTGCACTCATAGGGGTCTTCTTCCTGTTTCATCACATGATATGTCTTCTCAGCCACAAAGATGGAATAAGACCCTTAGACCTGATGGAGAGAATATTACCTGGCAGAGGAGTTTTTCAGATAGAAGTCAAACTCAAGGTAGGACTACAAGCAGGCCTTCCCCATAGGAATGTTGAACCAATGTTGAACCACGCTTTGAGTTTCTCATTCTTATATCAGTGTTGTTTACAGAGAGTAATGTTGTGTTTGTGATTTTAAAAAACACGGTCTGGAGCAAGGTTCAAGGTTTCTTGGGAAAGCGGTAAGTGTTGATCCCGAGAGAAAATAGATAACACGCAATGTTATGTCCCATAAATAAAACTATTCTACGGTTTTAGCGATAACAATAGGCATAACACCATTGTTTTGGCCCAGTTTCACCTGTGATAATTCTCTCTTTCTGACAAGATCACAGCACGTCTGATAAGCTCTCCAGCACATACGATAAAGCTGTAGTCCTTTTAAAACAATAAGATTGTGTTATCCCAGTTCTGTCTGTTTCTCCACACTGTGCCTGTGCAGTATCCCCTAATGGGTTTAGCTCATAATCAAAGAGATTACCAGCATTACGCTTGATAAATCCAGTCATGGACATGATAAAGAAAGAGCATAGCATCTAATCTGCAGTGAGTCACACCCTGCTGGTTCTAACATGGGACCACAGCTCTAATCTGGCTATTGACAGAAGGATTTCATCCTGGGAAAAATTACATCAATTCCCATACAGTGTTAACAGTCAGAGGGGGTAAACAGACACGCAGATTTGTGTATGTCAGTATGTCATCCTTAATGCATTTCCATGATAGAAGGACCCCACAGAGATCAATACAAAGATGCCACAATCAGGAGACTCAGATGTCCACCAGCCTACAGGACAGATAAGGCTTCATGTAGGCCCCAGTACCAAAATAAGCCAAAAATGATTACTTTATTGAGTCTGTGTCATACACCATACAGATAACCAGCATACAGACCAGCCCACACACAACATAGATAATCCCATTATACATCATTCTAGTTACATAGATTAAGGAACCCATACCACTCACCAGGAGGGCAACTCTGGGTTGGGCCCTGTGTCCATTGTAACAATCTGTCTAAGTGTGACAATGGTTTGTCACATTTCATAGCACTTTACTGTCACATTCCCGTACAACTGACCAGGCTCACTCTCATCGTATCTGCTGTCATGGCTGACTCAGACTACTCATTCAGACCGTTTGTTTTTGCAGAAACGTATAGGTTGTCGAGAACGTTCCACTTAAAGTAAAGACAGAGCAAACATGCAGGGATGAATAAACTCTTCTCCCTGGGTCCTACACAATGACTCTTACAATGCTTCCACTGGCACAGAGGGTTTGGCAATTACACTGTGACTGTAGCTGGCAGGAGTCCAGCGTCAGAGCCAGAGGAAAGGGGTAATGGTTGTATACACTGAGACCCCCCCACCCCTATTGAATGCCCAATGGCCTCTTTTGACAAGTTTGCTCCGAAACAGCCCCCCACTATCCCACAACCCCCCTGAACCTCTCCTTTCTCTCTTGGTATGGTTTTTATGGGTCTGAGTCAGTCCAGGCCAGGGGGGCTTGTTTACCAGTTGGGTTTTGGGGGAGGGGTAATTACAATGGTGGGGAAAACAAACAGAGGATAGAGAGAGAGAGAGAGAGAGAAGCAGGACTTGGCTGATGGTCACATGGGTCTGATTATGTATTTGTTATTGGCCTGATTGGAGCTGATGTTTCCGTTGCTGCAGGATGTTTGGATGGAAAGGTGCAGATAACAAACACATGCTCCAACGGTGTAACATGCAGAGTCATAAATGACATAAGGAATAGAAAAATGCATGATATGAAAAGTTTCTGCTAATGCAATGCACCACTGAGAGCATCCTGTTGGGCTGTATCACCGCCTGGTACGTCAACCGCACCGCCCGCAACCGCAGGGCTCGCCAGAGGGTCTACCCAATGCATCAGCGGGGGCACACTGCCTGCCCTCCAGGACACTTACACCACCCGGTATCACAGGAAGGCCAAAAAGATAATCAAGGACATCAACCACATTAGCCATGGCCTGTTCAACCCACTATTATCCAAAAGGCGAGGTCAGTACAGGTGCAACCAATCTGAGACAGAGAGACTGAAAAATAGCTTCCATCTCAAGGCCATCAGACTGTTAAATAACCATCACTAGCCAGCCTCCACTCAGTACCCTGCCCTGAACTTAGTCACTGTCACTAGCCGGCCTCCACCCAGTACCCTGCCCTGAACGTAGTCACTGTCACTAGCCGGCCTCCACCCAGTACCCTGCCCTGAACTGAGTCACTGTCACTAGCCGGCCTCCACCCAGTACCCTGCCCTGAACTTAGTCACTGTCACTAGCCGGCCTCCACCCAGTACCCTGCCCTGAACTGAGTCACTGTCACTAGCCGGCCTCCACCCAGTACCCTGCCCTGAACTTAGTCACTGTCACTAGCCGGCCTCCACCCAGTACCCTGCCCTGAACTGAGTCACTGTCACTAGCCGGCCTCCACCCAGTACCCTGCCCTGAACTGAGTCACTGTCACTAGCCGGCCTCCACCCAGTACCCTGCCCTGAACTTAGTCACTGTCACTAGCCGGCCTCCACCCAGTACCCTGCCCTGAACTTAGTCACTGTCACTAGCCGGCCTCCACCCAGTACCCTGCCCTGAACTTAGTCACTGTCACTAGCCGGCCTCCACCCAGAACCCTGCCCTAAACTTAGTCACTGTCACTAGCCGGCTACCACCCGGGTACTTAACCCTGCACCTTGGAGGCTGCTGCCCTATGTACATAGACATGGAACACTAGTCACTTTAATAATGGAACACTGGTCACTTTAATAATGTTTACATACTGTTTTACTCATTTAATATGTATATATACTGTATTCTACTGTATTCCAGTCAATGCCAATCCGACATTGCTCGTCCTAATATTTACATATTTCTTAATTCCATTATTTTACTTTTAGATTTGTGTGTATTTGTCACGTATTGTATGTAGGTGGCAGGGAAGTCAAGCGCAGGAGAATTAAACTTGGTATAATTGGAGTATTTTAATAACTTAAAACATAAACTCCAAAACCAAAGCTCATAATAATATAAATGTGGGTACAAGAACCCGTCACACACCAATCCATAAAACATGAACATAACAATAAACAATCTCTGACAAGGACATGAGGGGAACAGAGGGTTAAATACACAACACTTAATGAATGGGATTGGAACCAGGTGAGTAAGAAGACCAGACAAAACCAATGGAAAATGAAAAATAGATCAATGATGGCTAGAAGACCGGTGACGTCGAACGCCGAGCACCGCCCGAACAAGGAGAGGCATCGACTTCGGCAGAAGACGTGACAGTATTGTTGTGAATTGTTAGATACTACTGTACTGCTGGAGCTAGGAACACAAGCATTTCGCTACACCCGCAATAACATCGGCTAAATATGTGTATGTGACCAATACAATTTGACTTGATTTAAAGGATAAAAAGTGCAATCTATAAAAAGTTAGCTTAGTGTTATGAGGAGGAGCAGCGAGCAGAACAGGAGTGTGAGCAGTTTGGCCCACTGTGATAGGTTTGGCATGCCTGCTGTTGGCTCCTTGCTCCCTCTAAATTCAATTCAATTCAAAGGGCTTTATTGGCATGGGAAACATTTGTTTACATTGCCAAAGCAAGAAAAATAGATCATAGAAAAAAATAGATAATAGATAACAATAATAAATGAACAGTAAACATTATACTCACAAACGTTCTGAAGGAATAGAGACATTTCAAATGTCATATTATGGCTATATACAGTGTTATAACGATGTGCAAATAGTAAAGGACAAAAGGGAAAATAAATGAACAAAAGTCAGGCTCTTACCTATAGGACTGCAGGCCTGTGTGAACTCAGGCCGAACCGGCCAAGCCTGCTAGATTTTTATGATCTACGTATCATGGTCAGTCACCCCAAACCAGCTCTGGTTGGCAGAGTGGCGTCAAGTGGTTAGCAACACAAGACAAACTACCCA